>NW_020867259.1:0-24609 GCF_003369695.1 Bos indicus x Bos taurus | reverse complement strand
CCTGTAAATTAACTACACTTCAATTTTTAAAATATGGCAGCACATAGTAGTCTTTCAACAAATACTTAAAGGACAAATGAATAAAACAAAGAAAACTTAATTGGTCATAACATACATCATTCTCTTGGGGACATAAAACTTTTGCTAAGGCAAATAGAAGAGAAAGCAGTTGATCAGCTTCACATGGTTGAAGCAGAGGTCTATTACATTTTTAAAGTCTAAACTTAGAGCAGAAATGCTGAAACCTCCCTGCAGTTAGAAGATCAGCACCAATACCAGAAGCAATCAGATAATATATACATATGTATACCACTCTGTTCAGTCTCTAAGTCATGTCCAACTCTTTGTGACCCCATGGACTGTAGCACACCATGTTTCCCTGTCCTTCACCATCTCCAGGAGTTTCTTCAAACTCATGTCCATTGAGTGGGTGATACCATCCAACCATCTCATCCTCTGTTACTCCCTTCTCCTCCTTTCCCAGCATCAGGGTTTTCCAATGAGTCAGCTCTTTAAATCATGTGGCCAAAGTATTGGAGCTTCAGCATCAGTCCTTCCAAAGAATATTCAGGGTTGATTTCCTTTAAGATTGACTGATTTGATCTCCTTGCAGTCCAAGGGACTCTCGAGAGTCTTCCCCAGCACCACAGTCGGAAAGCATCAATTCTTTGGTGTCACTGAAAAAACCATAGATTTGACTATACAGACCTTTGTCAGCAAAGTGATGTCTCTGCTTTTATTGTCCCTCTCCCCACCCACAGTCCCTGCATTCTGAACAATCTGGAGGCACACCTCTTGTTACCTGATATCTGTTTGTCTGATTATAGCTTTGCCCAACTTGCTGGTTACCTGTACCCATCTTAAGCCTTGTGAGGCTGAATTTTTAGGATCATCTTAAGAAGATCGGAATGAAATGGAAGGGAGAACAGGGATTCACTTCTCTTATCCTGGCAACTGATGACACAATACCTAATGCACTGCTCAGGTAGGTTCTTTAAAAAAAACAACTTTTATTTTGTATTAGGGTAAAGCTGATTAACAATGTGATAGTTTCAGGTGAACAGCAAAGGGACTCAGTCATACATACACACATATCCATTCTCCCCCAGACCCTCTTCCCATCCAGTCTGCCACACAACATTGAACAGAGTTCCATGTGCTATACAAAATCAACATGCATGGACCTAGAGACTTTCATATTGAGTGAAGTAAGTCAGACAGAGAAGGAGAAATACCATGTAACATCCATTGTATATAGAATCCAAAAAAAAAATTATACAAATGAAGTTACTTACAAACAGAAAGAGACTCACAGACTTAGAAATCAAACTTGTGGCTGCCAGGGGGAAGGGATAGCTAGGGAGATTGGGATGGTCATGTATACACTGCTATGTTTAAAATGGATAACCAACGATGCCTCTGCTTTTATACATAATTGAATCACTTTGCTGTACACCTGGAAATAACAACACTGTAAAATAACCCAACATTGTAAATTAACTGCACTTCAATTTGAAAGAATAAATAAAGTCATTGTAAGGGCTTTGGTATGAACACGGCTGCCCACATCAGCTTGCTGTCCTCTTCTCCATTAAAATCATGTGAAAGGAGCAGCAGAATTGAAACTAATGTATATCCACAAACTCCATTTTCAGTGAAACATGAAACCAAATATATAATCTGCACACTCCAAAATATACTCAAAGGTTGACAAAAGCAACTAAAATCAGACAGAAATCACATGGAAAGAAAGGGGAAAAGGAAAATTGAGTTGTGAAAGCACATAATGATGGCAGATCTTACAAGTGCCAGTAGTAAATAAAATTCCTGAAGGCAAGCAACTCACTGTGAAGTGTATAAGCTACCACCCTATTTGCAGCAAGTTGCAGGGACCAAGGGAAGCAGAAAGCATAGGAAGAGCACCCCTGGGGTTCAAAGAAACAGGGGAAGTAAGACCACACAAAGGACTACACAGTAAAACCATATTTCCAGCAATCAATCCATCTTGGGAAAACAAAGAAAGCTTTTATTTGTGCATACATCAAAAACTGTAGCAATAACTGATGAAAATAAAAACATTTAGCACATTTATTGATATGTTTTTTTTTAACATGAACTGGCATTGCATCTATATAATGTTGCTGTAAGGTAAAAACTGAAAAGTAATAATTATAGAAAGTAAAAGAAAAAAAAAAAGAATATAAAATAATTAAAAATCTTTCTATAAAGTAAAAAAGCACATAATATTTCACCATGATATTTTAAAAATTAATAAAGCAACCATCCCTCTGAAAGAATATCACAAAATACAAAACACCAGAATTCAGGGAAGTTGTAGCAAGAAACAGGAGGAAATGAACTGTGAGCTAGCAGAACTCTGTAAAATGATTGACCAAAAGTTTAATAAGCCATCAGAAAAATTAAGACAAAATTGGAAAAGTTTACAGAAGAAAGACTATAAAGGACAGATACAAGAAATGCAATCAGGACTGAATGAAATAAAGAAGAACTTAAGGGGATAAAAGAAAAGGATAGCTACAACAGCAAAGGAGATCCAACATGTACAAAAACAAAGTCCATAAAGAGGAAAACAGAAACGATGAAACTGAATACATAAAAAGACCTGATATTACATATTAGAAGAGGATGGACTTCCCTGGTGCTCCAGTGGCTAAAGACTCTATGCTCCCAATGCAGAAGACCTGGGTTCAATCCTTGATCAGGGAACTGGATCCTACATGCCACAGCTAAATATCTCACACACTGTAAAGAAGATGGAAGATCCTGCATGCCACATTTAAGATTTTGTATAGCCAATAAATAAATAAATATTTTTTAAAAGAAGAAGAGTATACCATGGACCAGGGAAAATTAAATGGGAGCTGTCAGCCATGAGACACACCCCACAGGGTTGGAGGGTGAAAGAGAAAAGAGGGAGAGAGAGATGGGAGGGCAGAAGGGAAAAGTCGAGAGAGCAAGGGGAATAAAGGAAGGGGAAAAGAGGAAAGAATCTTCTGGGGGTTTAGGCAAAGAGACAAGCCATTAAACATGGGGAAATTCAGACATGTCTCAGATTTCTTCAATGTTCAAAACAAGAAGATAAAGTACTTAACATTTACAAGATTTGTCCAAGAAAGAGACCTGGTTGCCAAGGATTTTATACCCAGCAAAGAATGTCCTTCCAAAACCAAACAAAACTAACAGCTTTGAAATCTTCCAACTTATGTAATGTTGTCCCATGAACTCTTCTTCAGGAATGTACAGAGATCAACATTCAGCCAGCCAGGTGATTATTGAGGAAACAAACAACAACAAAAAGGCAAGTGAAGGGCACTATGTACTATGGACCACAACTACAAAATTAAGATTAAACATCAAATGCTAACTAGACTGAATGTGGTGATCATTTTGCAATATACACAAATAATGAATCACTATGCTGTATACCTGAAACTAACATAATACTATATGTCAATTATAGCTCAATAACAATTAAAATTATTAATTAGGACTTCTTTGGTAGTTCAATGGTTAAGACTTCGGCTTCCAAATACAGGGGATGTGAGTTCAAACTCTGGTCAGGGAGCTAAGATACCACATACCTCATAGCCAAAGTACCAAAACATTAAAAAAAAAAAAAAAAAACAGAAACAGTTTTGGAGCTCCCTGGTAGTGCAGTGGGAAAGATCTGCCTGCCAATGCAGGGGACACAGGTTTGATCCCTAGTCCAGGAAGATTCCACGTGCTGCAGAACAACTAAGCCTGTGCACCACAACTACTGAGTCTGTGCTCAGGAGCCTGCAAGCCACAAGTACAGAGCCTGTGCGCTGCAACTGCTGAAGTCTGTGGGCCTAAAGCCCATGTTCCACAGCAAGAGAAGCCTCTGCAAGGAGAAGCCCACACACCACAACAAGGACTAGCCCCCAACTCACCCATAACTAGAGAAAGCCAGTACAAAGCAACAAAGACCTACCACAGCCATAAATAAATGAATTTTTAAAAATTAATTATTAAACAAAGGTGGAGGTTGAGGTGACAGAGTTTAAAATGTTATATACCTTTATAATGTATAAATGACACAAGTAATAAAAAATGGAAAGAAGGGGTAGAGAAAATGAGAAGCAGGGTAAGTTTGCAGCTTGTTACATTTGTAATAGGGGAGCCAAAGAATATAGTTCAAAGCTGACAAACCAAGTTAAGGCATATGTGTAAACAACTTTATAAGACAATGGTAAACATTAAAAGTGGGGTGATGGAAGAGAGGGTAAGGAATATGAAGCATATTAATTTTATCATTATTCATACAAAAGAACTAAGCAATTCTATCTAGAGCACTCACAATATTATATAAAGTTTCCAATTATAAAGGTAAACTTGAGAACAAAAATACAAGTCCTCCTGAATGTCAGAATTGCAACTGTTCTTTTTTTACTTTATATTTAAATTTTTATTAATTTTAAAAAGTTTTATCAGCATGTAAGTAACTTATAATGTTCTATTGGCTTCAGGTATACAGCAAAGTGAATCAGTTATACATATGCATGTGCTCAATAGCTCAGTCATGTCAACTCTTTTTTCAATCCCATGGACTGGCAGGCTCCTCTGTCTGTAGGATTTCCCAGGCAAGAATACTGGAGTGGGTTTGCCATTTCTTCCAGGGGATCTTCCCAACCCAGGGATCGAACCCACATCTCCTGCATCTCATGCATTAGAAGGCAGGTTCTTTACCCTGCACTACCAGGGAAGCCCTCAGTTCAGTTCACTTCAGTCACTCAGTCGTGTCCGACTGAATCACAGCACGCCAGGCCTCCCTGTCCATCACCAACTCCCGGAGTTCACTCAGACTCACATCATCGAGTCAGTGATGCCATCCAGCCATCTCATCCTCTGTCTTCCCCTTCTCCTCTTGCCCCCAATCCCACCCAGCATCAGAGTCTTTTCCAATGAGTCAACTCTTTGCATGAGGTGGCCAAAGTACTGGAGTTTCAGCTTTACCATCATTCCTTCCAAAGAAATCCCAGGGCTGATCTCCTTCAGAAAGGACTGGTTGGATCTCCTTGCAGTTCAAGGGACTCTCAAGAGTCTTCTCCAACACCACAGTTCAAAAGCATCAATTCTTCGGCGCTCAGCCTTCTTCACAGTCCAACTCTCACATCCATACATGACCACAGGAAAAAACCATAGACTTGACTTAGACGGACCTTTGTTGACAAAGTAATGTCTCCGCTTTTCAATATACTATCTAGGTTGGTCATAACTTTTCTTCCAAGGAATAAGCGTCTCTTAATTTCATGGCTGCAGTCACCATCTGCAGTGATTTTGGAGCCCCCAAAAATAAAGTCTGACACTGTTTCCACTGTTTCGCCATCTATTTCCCATGAAGTGATGGGACCAGATGCCATGATCTTTGTTTTCTGAATGCTGAGCTTTTAAGCCAACTTTTTCACTCTCCTCTTTCACTTTCACCAAGAAGCTTTTTAGTTCCTCTTCACTTTCTGCCATAAGGGTGATATCATCTGCATATCTGAGGTTATTGATATTTCTCCCGGCAATCTTGATTCCAGCTTGTGTTTCTTCCAGTCCAGCGTTTCTCATGATGTACTCTGCATATAAGTTAAATAAGCAGGGTGACAATATACAGCCTTGACATACTCCTTTTCCTATTTGGAACCAGTCTGTTGTTCCATGTTCAGTTCTAACTGTTGCTTCCTGACCTGCCTACAGAGTTCTCAAGAGGCAGGTCAGGTGGTCTGGTATTCCCATCTCTTTCAGAAGTTTCCACAGTTTATTGTGATCCACACAGTCAAAGGCTTTGGCATAGTCAATAAAGCAGAAATAGATGTTTTTCTGGAATTCTCTTGCTTTTTCCATGATCCAGCGGATGTTGGCAATTTGATCTCTGGTTCCTCTACCTTTTCTAAAACCAGCTTGAGCATCAGGAAGTTCACGGTTCACGTATTGCTGAAGCCTGGCTTGGAGAATTTTGAGCATTATTTTACTAGCATGTGAGATGAGTGCAATTGTGCGGTAGTTTGAGCATTCTTTGGCATTGCCTTTCTTTGGGATTGGAATGAAAACTGATCTTTTCCAGTCCTGTGGCCACTGCTGAGTTTTCCAAATTTGCTGGCATATTGAGTGCAGCACTTTCACAGCATCATCTTTCAGGATTTGAAATTGCTCAACTGGAATTCCATCACCTCCACTAGCTTTGTTCGTAGTGATGCTTTCTAAGGCCCACTTGATTTCACATTCCAGGATGTCTGGCTCTAGGTCAGTGATCACACCATTGTGATTATCTGGGTCATGAAGATCTCTTTTGTAGTTCTTCTGTGTATTCTTGCCACCTCTTCTTAATATCTTCTACTTCTGTTAGGTCCATACCATTTCTGTCCTTTATCAAGCCCATCTTTTCATGAAATGTTCCCTTGGTATCTCTAATTTTCTTGAAGAGATCTCTAGTCTTTCCCATCCTGTTGTTTTCCTCTATTTCTTTGCATCGATTGCTGAGGAAGGCTTTCTTATCTCTTCTTGCTATTCTTTGGAACTCTGCATTCAGATGTTTATATCTTTCCTTTTCTCCTTTGCTTTTTGCTTCTTTTCTTTTCACAGCTATTTGTAAGGCCTCCCCAGACAGCCATTTTGCTTTTTTGCATTTCTTTCCCATGGGGATGGTCTTGATCCCTGTCTCCTGTACAATGTCACGAACCTCATTCTATAGTTCATCAGGCACTCTATCTATCAGATATAGGCCCTTAAATCTATTTCTCATTTCCACTGTAAAATCATAAGGGATTTGATTTAGGTCATACCTCAGTGGTCTAGTGGTTTTCCCTACTTTCTTCAATTTAAGTCTGAATTTGGCAATAAGGAGTTCATGGTCTGAGCCACAGTCAGCTCCTGGTCTTGTTTTTGTTGACTGTATAGAGCTTCTCCATCTTTGGCTGCAAAGAATATAATCAATCTGATTTCAGTGTTGACCATCTGGTGATGTCCATGTGTAGAGTCTTCTCTTGTGTTGTTGGAAGAGGTATTTGCTATGACCAGTGCATTTTCTTGGCAAAACTCTATTAGTCTTTGCCCTGCTTCATTCTGTATTCCAAAGCCAAATTTGCCTGTTACTCCAGGTGTTTCTTGACTTCCTACTTTTGCATTCCAGTCCCCTATAATGAAAAGGACATCTTTTTTGGGTGTTAGTTCTAAAAGGTCTTGTAGGTCTTCATAGAACTGTTCAACTTCAGCTTCTTCAGCGTTACTGGTTGGGGCATAGACTTGGATTACTGTGATATTGAATGATTTGCCTTGGAAACGAACAGAGATCATTCTGTCATTTTTGAGATTGCATCCAAGTACTGCATTTCGGACTCTTTTGTTGACCATGATGGCTACTCCATTTCTTCTGAGGCATTCTTGCCCACAGTAGTAGATATAATGGTCACCTGAGTTAAATTCACCCATTCCAGTCCATTTTAGTTTGCTGATTCCTAGAATGTCGACATTCACTCTTGCCATCTCTTGTTTGACCACTTCCAATTTGCCTTGATTCATGGACCTGACATCCCAGGTTCCTATGCAATATTGCTCTTTACAGCATCGGACCTTGCTTCTATCACCAGTCACATCCACAGCTGGATATTGTTTTTGCTTTGGCTCCATCCCTTCATTCTTCTGGAGTTATTTCTCCACTGATCTCCAGTAGCATGTTGGGCACCTACCGAACTGGGGAGTTTCTCTTTCAGTATCCTATCATTTTGCCTTTTCATACTGTTCATGGGGTTCTCAAGGCAAGAATACTGAAGTGGTTTGCCATTCCCTTCTCCAGTGGACCACATTCTGTCAGATCTCTCCACCATGACCCGCTCATCTTGGGTTGCCCCATGGGCATGGCTTAGTTTCACTGAGTTAGACAAGGCTGTGGTCCTAGTGTGATTAGATTGACTAGTTTTCTGTGAGTATGGTTTCAGTGTGTCTGCCCTCTGATGCCCTCTTGCAACACCTACCGTCTTACTTGGGTTTCTCTTACCTTGGACGTGGGTATTCTTCACAGCTGCTCCAGCAAAGCACAGCTGCTGCTCCTTACCTTGGACGAGGGGTATCTCCTCACAGTGAATATACAGCAGTTATGAATATCAATGCTACAGACACATAGAAGCAGCAGTCAACAACAACAACAACAACAAAACAGTATTTATAGCACCTGCAAGGAGAAATGGGCTAAAAATGTATATATATAGGGTAGGAAAATTTTAGTTCCTCTGTTAATCTACAACAGATCAAGTAGGTTAAAATATTTAATCAGTATATAGATGACCTAAATAACATAAATGTACCCTAGATCTGGTTGATATATATTGAACACTATAGCCTATAATACCCTTGGAATTCACAGGAAATCCATTCACAACTTAAGTCACAAAATGGTACCCACAACATAGATCTCAATTAGATGTTCTTCTTGAGTTCACATCCTCCAGCATCAGGTCTGTCCCAATCAAGGCTTTCTTGATTTCATTGTCCTCATCTGTATCTTTCCCACTGGGGAATGGTGGATGAGAAGTAACAAGACAATGGCACACAGGCATTGTGGTTGTGATGCCACACAGGGCTCTCTTGAAGCCTGTGTGTGTGCCTGGTGCTGACCCTTACATCCATCTACCTAGTTCCCATTTCTCTTTGAACCTCAGTCTCTTCATCAGTAAAACAGTACTTGTGTTGCATGCATGCTAAGTTACTTCAGTCATGTCTGACTCTTTGCAATCCTATGGACTGTTGCCTGCCAGGCTCCTCTGTCCATGGGATTTTCCAAGCAAGAATACTGGAGTCAGTTGCCATATCCTGCTCCAGGAAATCTTCCTCACCCAGGGATTGAACCCACATTTCTTATGTCTCCTGCATTGGCAGGCGAGTTCTTTACCATCAGCACCACCTAGGAAGCTCATTTACACAGTTAGACGTGTAAAAATGCAAACCAGCTTTGCCTATTGCAAGGATAACAGGAGATAATATGTTAAGTCATTAAGAGTTAAATTATGAGAAACTTCATATTCTAGACTTAGGCTGACAACAGAAATACAATGCAAGCCACATGTCAATTTTAGATTTTTCTAATATTTCTATTAAAATTTTAACATAAAAATTATTAATTGGAATCATCCTTTAATTCTACATATCCAAACATTATAATATCAACATGCAATTAACAAAAAACTTAATGAAGCATGTCATAGTCTTATTTTTTTTCTCCTGTACTAGGTCTTTGAAATTCTGTGTGTATTATACACTTATCACACCTCTCATTTCAGAGTGAACACATTTCAGGTGTTCAGTAGCTACATGCAGATGCCACTGGACAGCCTAGCTCTAGACTAAAGTTGAACTTCATTCTATGGAGGACAGAGAACCATGATGAATTCTCACCAGAGGAGCAATAAGCACAAACAAGCAGTTTAGGGAGCTTTAATCTGTCTTGGGCTAGGGGCAGAGCTGTTCTGCTTCAGTGATCCAAGCAGTAGACCGAGAGACAGCAGCTCTATTTTCTGTCTCCCTGGCACCTACACAAGACTTGAGAAAGAGAGTCCTGAGTAATTGGTTAGATACAGCTATCAATCAGCAAGTCACCTGGACCAGTGGCTGCCTAGATCTGTAGAGCAAGTTAGAGAAGGGTCAAAATGAGTCTGAAGGTCAGAGCCTGGGATCAGGGCAGAAGGATGGGGCACTGCAAGAGAAAGAGACTAAATGAGGGCCTGGGTGTGGGGAGCGAGCTCCGCCCGTGGCAAAGGTCATGAGGAAGGAGGCTTGACATATGCAAAGGCGGGATCAAGCCTCAGGAGTCTCCCTGGAAATTCTCGAGCAATCTACCCCCAAAACCAGAGTCTGCCTACTTTCTGCTTTGTGCTGTCACCTACACCTCTGACTTTATGGGGGGCTGTCCCCCACTACCTCTCTGAAAAAGAGTTAGCTTACAGCTCCAGTTAATAATTCCTGGGTGTGACAGTGTTTAACCTACAAACTCCTTTGGAAATCCTCTAGCCTGCCTGAATAGGTTTTTCCGGCCACACGTGATTGTTCAGAGCCTGCCAACTGTGAGAGGCAGGAGATGTTCTAAACTGTCTAAACACAGATTCTTTTGAGTAGTTAAAAGATTGATTAGAAATTGTATTGGTGAAGGGATTTTCACTTGTTGGGCCAATGTTTGCTGCTAAGTTTCCATATCCCTTACCTGCTGTGTCCCTGGCAGTGTATTGATTAATATAATTGGTGTAAATAGTAGCTTTAATGTTTGTAACCTGGGACCCTTGAGTTAATTCTTTTTCTTGTTATAGCCCACCACACCTTTGCGCTGTAGGAATGCAACTTTATCTAATGCTTTTGGAGGGTGGCTCCTGACCAATCACCTTTAGAGAAAAATAAGTTTTCTGAAGAAAAGGTCTTAAAATGTTAACAGGCCTCCGGGCCAGAAGATGATGCAAATCACCTAACTTTTGCATATGCTAAGTTTGCAGGAAGAAAGCCTGGCTTGCTGCCTGACTCTACCCCTTCCCCCATTATCCTCTATGCATAACTTAAGGTATAAAAACTACTTTGGAAAATAAAGTACGGGCCTTGTTCACCGAAACTTGGTCTCACCATGTCGTTCTTTCCTTTAACTTCCAGCTGAGTCTCCATCTGGAGCGCGGAACCCACCACGCTTACTAATTATGCCTGGGCTTCTAAGACCCACTCGAGAAGGTGTCTAGGGTGAGGCACCTTCCGCTATTCGAGAGGGCGCCTGCGGCCTACGTAAGTGGTGCAAACTTCTTGTCTTGAAGTTTTATTGGTCTCCCGCGTAAACCAAGCTACTCAGCCTCTTTTCTCCACTGAATTTTCCTACTGAGCTATCCTCATTATATTACTCTTTATATCCTTAATTAACATTTAATTAAGCAATTGTTTCCTGATTTTCGCCTACGCCGTCTCTCCTTCGAATACCCTGGATCAGCCGGGGCTGGTCCCCGGCACCTGGGAAGTCGGCAAAATGACCCTCCCCTCAGACCTGGTAGTGCTCTGTAGGACAGAAGCTGCTGAGATTGAGTGACTGGTGAGAGAGGATGAGGAACTGGAGCTCAAAAGATGGAAGTCACTGGAGCAGCCATCTCCAGGGGGCTTATATGCATGTAGCAGTGACCAGGGGAAAATTCAAGTTCATGTGGACATTTCAGTTCTCAGATGCTTGGAACAGCAAAGAGGGGTTGTCTGGAGACGGGAAAAATGGTTTGGAGAAATCTTGAGCAGCAGGTTTTAGACAGCTGATGTTTGCTGAGGGAGGCAGCGCATCCTCCACCCCAGAGTCCTGGTCCAACCATTTATATTTCATGATCCAATTGTGTTCTCCGGGGACCTGGGGTGAGACAGCTCAGGCAAGCAGCTGTTTTCACTTTAAACAGTTTTAGACCAAAGCCTGCGGCCCATGACCTGTCTGTGTGACACAGGTAATGAGTCAAGGATGGAAAACAAGCTAACACACAGTGGCCATTTCCCGACGGCGCATGCTCAGTGCGCTGCTCATGATGGAGACACCAGTAGGACACCCCCATTCTCTGCCTCTTGTCTTCCCTTCTCTGGCTTTGTTCTCTTGGGCCCCCTGCTGCAGGAGCTTCAAGCAAACATCTTATAGCCTCACAGCTAATGAGGAAAGAAAGTCTTTCTGCCAGCTTCAATTAGCAGAAGCTTGGAGAAGCACTCAGGCTGGCCAGGCTTGGGTCACATGCCCTTTCCTAGGCTACAACTATGGCCACGCGATGGAGAACCACTGCTGATCCAGCAAGATCAACATGCTGTATCCACTCTTGCCTGGGTGTGTTTCTAAATGAAACAAGAGTTTCAGGTGCTAAGCAACCAAAACCTCAGCCTCTCCAGTTACTGATAGGAAGGCTGCAACAAACAAGGAGTCCAACCACCTAGCTTGGATCTCATTCATTACTATTGATTCAATGAGTATGTATATTGCATTGGACACAGTAACTAGAAGAGACATGATTGCTGTGATCTTGGTCATACAACCTACTGAGAAAGGCAGACAATAAACAAGTTAAGCAGACAAATAGTTGCTAACTATGACAAGTGTCTTGAAAGAAACCAACAAGGTGAAGTGAGGAAGAAAACTAGGCAGCTGTTTGGGTAGAGGTTTTAGAGAGAACTCAGAGGAGAAGCCAGTAAGCTGCCATCAAGACTAAAAATGAGCTGAAGAGAGAGTGAAGGGAATATGGTTCCAGGCTTGGGGAGGAGCTCTGTGTTCAGAAGCCCTGAAACAGGAAAGATACTGCCCCACGTGGGAGAGAAAGAAGTCCGGTGTGGCTGGAGCCCAGTGGAAAGGCAAGAGCAGGAAGATCTGCCTCTTGAAAGTAGGCAAAATCTTAGCACACAGGGCCTTCCAGACAGAAAAGGAGTTCAGGTATTGCAAGGCTAGGAAAGGACCTTTAATCCTCAGAGTACTATGAAATGATTTGTATTTTAAAAGAGTGGAGGGACTCCCCTGGTGGTCCAGTAGTTAGGAATCCACCTTCCAATGCAGGGGATGCAAGTTCAATCCCTGGTCAGAGAACTAAGATCCTATGTGCCACGAGGCAGCTAAGCCTGAGCGCCACAATGGGAGAGAAGCCTGCATGCCACAATGAAGATTCCGTGCACTGCAACTAAGACCAGATGCAGCCAAATAAATAAGAATTAGAAGAGTGGAAACAGATTAGGTAAGCAGCTGTGACTGCAGGAATTCAGCAAAAGTTGATGCGGCTGAAACTACAATATTAGTAGTGGGAAAAAATGGAAAGATGAGAAATATATTTGGGGAAAGGAAAGAAGGCAGGGCTTGAAGGGGTGGATGCACGGTTTGAGAGAGAGGGAAGAATTATAGGAGATTCTTGGTCTAAGCAGTTGGATGAATGGTGGGATCATTTACTGAGAGGGGGAAAATTGGAGTCAAGTCATTCAGATATGGTAGAGATGTAGAGCTCAGCTTTGGACAGTTAATTTTGAGATACCAAAATGTTAAAGAGACATTTGGATACTTAAGTCTGGGTTCATCAGAAATTTGGGCTGGTGATAGAAATCAAGTCTATATCAAAACATAGAAGATATTTAAAAGTGAGGGCATCAATGAGATTATTTAAGCAAAGGAGAAAAGGAAAGATATAAGCATCTGAATGCAGAGTTCCAAAGAATAGCAAGAAGAGATAAGAAAGCCTTCCTCAGCAATCGATGCAAAGAAACAGAGGAAAACAACAGAATGGGAAAAACTAGAGATCTCTTCAAGAAAATTAGAGATACCAAGGGGACATTTCATGCAAAGATGGGCTCGATAAAGGACAGAAATGGTATGGACATAACAGAAGCAGAAGATATTAAGAAGAGGTGGCAAGAATACACAGAAGAACTGTACAAAAAAGATCTTCACAACCCAGATAATCATGATGGTGTGATCACTGACCTAGAGCCAGACATCCTGGAATGTGAAATCAAGTGGGCCTTAGAAAGCATCACTATGAACAAAGCTAGTGGAGGTGATGGAATTCCAGTTGAGCTATTTCAAATCCCAAAGGATGACGCTGTGAAAGTGCTGCACTCAATATGCCAGCAAATTTGGAAAACTCAGCAGTGGCCACAGGACTGGAAAAGGTCAGTTTTCATTCCAATCCCAAAGAAAGGCAATGCCAAAGAATGCTCAAACTACCGCACAATTGCACTCATCTCATATGCTAGTAAAGTAATACTCAAAATTCCCCAAGCCAGGCTTAAGCAATACGTGAACCGTGAACTTCATGATGTTCAAGCTGGTTTTAGAAAAGGCAGAGGAACCAGAGATCAAATTGCCAACATCCGCTGGATCATGGAAAAAGCAAGAGAGTTCCAGAAAAATATCTATTTCTGCCTTATTGACTATGCCAAAGCCTTTGACTGTGTGGATCACAATAAACTGTGGAAACTTCTGAAAGAGATGGGAATACCAGACCACCTGACCTGCCTCTTGAGAACTCTGTAGGCAGGTCAGGAAGCAACAGTTAGAACTGAACATGGAACAACAGACTGGTTCCAAATAGGAAAAGGAGTATGTCAAGGCTGTATATTGTCACCCTGCTTATTTAACTTATATGCAGAGTACATCATGAGAAACGCTGGACTGGAAGAAACACAAGCTGGAATCAAGATTGCCGGGAGAAATATCAGTAACCTCAGATATGCAGATGACACCACCCTTATGGCAGAAAGTGAAGAGGAACTCAAAAGCCTCTTGGTGAAAGTGAAAGAGGAGAGTGAAAAAGTTGGCTTAAAGCTCAACATTCAGAAAACAAAGATCATGGCATCCCGTCCCATCACTTCATGGGAAATAGATGGCGAAACAGTGGAAACAGTGTCAGATTTTATTTTGGGGGGCTCCAAAATCACTGCAGATGGTGACTGCAGCCATGAAATTAAAAGACGCTTACTCCTTGGAAGAAAAGCTATGACCAACCTAGACAGCATATTCAAAAGCAGAGACATTACTTTGCCAACAAAGGTCCATCTAGTCAAGGCTATGGTTTTTCCTGTGGTCATGTATGGATATGAGAGTTGGACTGTGAAGAAGGCTGAGCGCTGAAGAATTGATGCCTTTGAACTGTGGTGTTGGAGAAGACTCTCGAGAGTCCCTTGGACTGCAAGGAGATCCAACCAGTCCATTCTGAAGGAGATCAGCCATGGGATTTCTTTGGAGGGAATGATGCTGAAGCTGAAACTCCAGTACTTTGACCACCTCATGCGAAGAGTTGACTCATTGGAAAAGACTGATGCTGGGAGGGATTGGGGGCAGGAGGAGAAGGGGACGACAGAGGATGAGATGGCTGGATGGCATCACTGACTCGATGGACGTGAGTCTGAGTGAACTCTGGGAGTTGGTGATGGACAGGGAGGCCTGGTGTGCTGCAGTTCATGGGGTCGCAAAGAGTCGGACATGACTGAGTGACTGAACTGAACTGATGGGGGTAAATGAGAAGAAGATCTAAGATGAACTCAAAGGAAACTCAAAACCTAGAGATGGAAGAGTAGAGACAACAAAAGAGATGGAAGAAGATGATCAGTCAAATAGGAGGGAAACTAGGAGAGAATGATTCCATAGACGCCAAGGAGGGGCGGGGTGGGGGGGGGGGTGTTTCAAGGAAGAGGAAGCAGTGTATCAGTGCTGCTGCGAGGTCAAGTACAGGGTGAACAGAAGAGTGCCGTTGAATCTGGCAAGATGGAGATATTGTAGAGCTTTGCCAAAAGCAATTTTCAATGGAGGATAAGGATGACATCTGGACAGAGGTGGTTGGAGAGCCAGTGGGGATGTAGAGCATGGAGACAACATGTGTATACACCCTTTCAAGTTTTGTGAGAGAAGTGGATTAGTGAAATGGCCGCTTGACGGAGATTCAAAAGCAAAGAACATCTTTAAGTGATTGGAAAGAGATACAAAGAAGCACTTCCTTTATCTGTTTTATAAACTGTCTGTAGTAAGTTCTTATTTGTACACTGTGTTCTTAGTAGTATATTCCATGAGACTAGATGTTCCCCAAGGTGCTTTCCATATCTGTCATTCTAAAGTTCTACAACAATTCCTGTTTCAAAGGTCAGAAAGAAAATATTCAAGACTGGTGTCAGTCTATTCAGGCTGCTATAACAAACTACCATAGACTAAGTGGCTTAAAAAATAAACATTTGTTTCTCACTGTTCTGGAGGCTGGCATTCAAGACACCAGCAGATATGTGCCATCTGGTGAAAGCCCTCTTCCTGGTTCATAGACAGCTGTTTCTCATTGCGTCCTTACATGATAGAAAAATGAGGGAAAATCTCTGCAGTCTCTTTTTGTTGTTGTTTAGTTGCTAAAGCTGTGTCTGACTCTTTGCAACCTCATGGACTATAGACCACAGGGCTCCTCTGTCCATGGGATTTTCTAAGCAAGAATACTGAAATGGGTTACCATTTCCTTCTCCAGGGGACCTTCCTGACCCAGAGATCAAAGCCATGTCTACTGCATTGGCAGGTAGATTCTTTACCACTGAGCCACCAGGAAAACTGGGTTCTCATTTATAAGGGCACTAATCCCATTCAAGAGAGCTCCATCCTCTGACCTAATCAGATCTCAAAGACCCCCACCTCCTAAACCATCACATGTGGATTAGGTTGCCACATATGAATTTGGAGGGGACACAAACATTCCATCTATAGCAACTGGTATCTAAACAGCAATTCCTCCTCTTCTCAATTCATTGGGTCCTTAATTTACCCATTCATTTCCCTACGAGGAGAGTCACAAGGACAATGAATTTTGTTGTTTTTCACAGATAAGCACATAACAAGTGCTTAATAAATATTTGCTGAATGAATAAACAAATGGGTGGATGTTATAAGCCATCAGAATGCCTACACATGCAGAACTCATTCAACACTTACTCAGTAAACATTAAGCATCTGACATGTGCCAGACTCTATGCTAAGCACACATCAGTCAGCTCCTCCTTAAAGTGGGTAAAAAGACTCTTAACTGCTTCACAAGACCATTGTGAGAATCAAATAAGAATTGTGGAATTAAAAAAGAAAAGAAAAGAAAAAAAACCTTGGCAAATGCTATAGTACCTTGGGAAGACAATATGTTATTAAACTCGGCTCTGCCCTCAAGCACTTTGTGGTAAAATTAACGAAATGAGAAACACAGGAAGTAGATGAATCTCTGCTTCAGTTCAGCTCAGTCACTTCATGTGCAACTCTTTGCCACCCCATGGACTGCATGCAGCACACCAGGCCTCCCTGTCCATCACTAACTCTCAGAGTTTACTCAAACTCATGTCCATTGAGTCAGTGATGCCATCCAGCCATCTCATCCTCTGTCATCCACTTTTCCTCCTGCCTTCAATCTTTCCCAGCATCAAAGTCTTTTCAAATGAGTCAGTTCTTCGTATTAGGTGGCCAAAGTATTGGAGTTTCAGCTTCAGCATCAGAGCTTCCAATGAATATTCAGGACTGATCTCCTTTAGGATGGACTGGTTGGATCTCCTTGCAGTCCAATGGATTCTCAAGAGTCTCAAACACCACAGTTCAAAGCATCAATTCTTCCACGCTCAGCTTTCTTTATAGTCCAACTCTCACATCCATACATGACTACTGGAAAAACCATAACTTTGACTAGACGGACCTTTGTTGGCAAAGTAATGTCTCTGCTTTTTAATATGCTGTCTAGGTTGGTCGTAACTTTTCTTCCAAGGAGTAAGCGTCTTTTAATTTCATGGCTGCACTCACCATCTGCAGTGATTTGGGAGCCTCCCAAAATAAAGTCAGCCACTGTTTCCACTATTTCTCCAACTATTGGCCATGAAGTGATGGGACCGGATGCCATGATCTTAGTTTTCTGAATGTTGAGTTTTAAGCCAACTTTTTCACTCTCCTTTCACTTTCATCACGAGGCTCTTTAGATCCTCTTCGCTTTCTGCCATAAGGGTGGTGTCATCTGCGTATCTGAGGTTATTGATATTTCTCCTGGCAATCTTGATTCCAGCTTGTGCTTCATACAGCCCAGAGTTTCTCATGATGTACTCTGCATAGAAGTTAAATAAGCAGGGAGACAATATACAGCCTTGACCCACTCCTTTCCCTATGTGGAAACAGTCTGTTGTTCCATGTCCAGTTCTAACTGCTGCTTCCTGACCTACATACAAATTTCTCAGGAGGCTGGTGAGGTGGTCTAGTATTCCCATCTCTTTAAGAATTTTCCAGAGCTTGTTGTGGTCCACAAAATCAAAGGCTTTGGCATAGTCAATAAAGCAGAAATAGATATTTTTCTGGAACTCTCTTGCTTTTTTGATGATCCAACACATGTTGGCAATTTGGTCTCTGGTTCCTCTGCCTTTTCTAAAACCAGCTTGAACATCATGAAGTTCACGATTCACATACTGTGTGTTGAAGCCTAGCTCAGAGAATTTCGAGCATTACTTTACTAGCATGTGAGATGAGGGCAATTGTGTGGTAGTTTGAGCATTCTTTGGCATTGCCTTTCTTTGGGATTGGAATGAAAACTGACCTTTTCCAGTTCTGTGGCCACTACTGAGTTTTCCAAATTTACTGCCATATTGAGTGCAGCACTTTCACAGCATCATCTTTCAGGATTTGAAATAGCTCAACTGGAACTCCATCACCTCCACTAGTTTTGTTCATAGTGATGCTTCCTAAGGCTCACTAGAGTTCACATTCCAGGATGTCTGGCTCTAGGTCAGTGATCACACCATCATAGTTATCTGGGTCGTGAAGATCTTTTTTGTACAGTTCTTCTGTGTATTCTTGCCACCTGTTCTTAATATCTTCTGCCTCAGTTAGATCCATTACTGTTTCTGTCCTTTATTGTTCCTATCTTTGCATAAAATGTTCCCTTGGTATCTCTAATTTTCTTGAAGAGATCTCTAGACTTTCCCATTCTGTTGTTTTCCTCTGTTTCTTTGCATTGATTGCTGAGGAAGGCTTTCTTATCTCTCCCTGCTATTCTTTGGAACTCTGCATTCAAACAGGTATATCTTTCCTTTTCTCCTTTGCCTTTCACTTCTCTTCTATTCACAGCTATTTGTAAGGCCTCCTAGGACGACCATTTTGCCTTTTTGCATTTCTTTTTCTTGGGGATGGTCCCTGCCTCCTGACAATAGCACGAACCTCCGTCCATAGTTAATCAGGCACTCTATCAGATCTAATCCCTTGAATCTACTTGTCACTTCCACTGTATAATCATAAGGAATTTGATTTAGGTCATACCTGAATGATCTAGTGGTTTTCCCTACTTTCTTCAATTTAAGGCTGAATTTGGCAATAAGAAGTTCATGGTCTGTGCCACAGTCAGCTCCTGGTCTTGTTTTTGCTGACTGTATAGAACTTCTCCATTTTTGGCTGCAATATTGACCATCTGGTGATGTCCATGGGTAGAGTCATCTCCTGTGTTGTTGGAAGAGGGTGTCTGCTATGACCAGTGCATTCTCTTGGCAAAACTCTATTAGCCTTTGCCCTGCTTCATTCTGTACTCCAAGGCCAAATTTACCTGTTACTCCAGGTGTTTCTTGACTCCCTACTCTTGCATTCCAGTCCCCTATAATAAGAAGGACATCTTTTTTGGGGTGTTAACTCTAGAAGGTCTTGTAGGTTTTCATCGAACCGTTCAACTTCAGCTTCTTCAGCATTGCTGGGTGGGGCATAAACTTGGATTACTGTGATAGTGAATGGCTTGCCTTGGAAATGAACAGAGATCCTTCTGTTCTTTTGAGATTGCATCCAAGTACTGCATTTCAGACTCTTTTGTTGACCATGATGGCTACTCCATTTCTTCTAAGGTATTCTTGCCCAGAGTAGTATATATAATGGTCATCTGAGTTAAATTCACCCATTCCAGCCCATTTTAGTTCACTGATTCCTAGAATGTTGACGTTCACTCTTGCCCTCTCCTGTTTGACCACTTCTAATTTGCCTTGATTCATGGACCTAACATTCCAGGCTCCTATGCAATATTGCTCTTTACAGCATCGAACTTTACTTTCATCACAAGTCACATCCACAGCTGGGTATTGTTTTTGCTTTGGCTCCATCTCTTGATTCTTTCTGGAGTTATTTCTCCACTCTTCTCCAGTAGCATATTGGGCACCTACAGAGCTGGGGAGTTATCTTTCAGTGTCTTTTTGCCTTTTCATATTGTTCATGGGGTTCTCAAGGCAAGAATGCTGAAGTGGTTTGCCATTCCCTTCTCCAATGGACCACGTCTTGTCAGAACTCCCCACCATGACCCATCTTCCTTGGGTGGCCCTACACGGCATGGCTCATAGTTTCATTGAGTTAGACAAGGCTGTGGTCCATGTGATCAGATTGGTTAGAATCACTGCTTAATGGGGACCAAAGTGTGTGCATCAGGCACTGGGAGTTTTATGTGCCTTCTCTCACCTAACTGTTATACCCACACCCTGAAGTGAGCACTGTCACCCCCATGATGTAGATGCAGAGACTGATGTCTGAGAGGGTAAGTAAATTGCAGAAGCTACTCAAAAAGAGGTTAAAATGCATGAACATCTAGGTCTATTTCCAAACCCCTTACCTTTTCAAAAAAATATTTTCTTTCACACAAAAGTAAATCTTAGGAAGCATTTAAAACTGTGTCCCAGGACTTCCCTGGTGGTCCAGTGGTTAAGAATCTGCCTGCCAATGCAGGGGACACAGGTTCAATCTCTCGTCTGGGAAGATCCTTCATGCCGTGGAGCAACTAAGCCTGTGGGCCACAGCTATTGAGCCTGTGCTCTGAAGTCCAGGAACCACAACTATTGAGCCCACTTTCCACAGCTACTGAAGCCCAGTGCCCTAGAGCCCATGCTCCCCAACAAGAGAATGAGAATGAGAAGCCCTCAAACCTTAATGAAGAGTAGCCCTCATTGACTGCAAATGCAGAAAGCCTGCTCACAGAAACAAAAGAACAGTTCAGCCATACATGAATAAATAAATAAATAAATTTTTAAAAAGAAAATCTTATCCCTAGATAACTAATAGGGAGCCACTGTATAGTACAGGGAACTTCACTCAATACTCTCTAATGACCTATATAGGAAAAGGATTAAAAAAGAGGGAATATATATAAATGCATAATTGACTCACTTTGCTATACAGCAGAAACTAACATATATTGTAAATCAATTATAGTCCAACAAAAGTTAATTTTAAAAAATCATGTCTCTGAATATTGGGAATAGGATGAATGAGGGAGGCAGCAACTATTGCTTACCTCATGTTTATTGAACACTAATCTCTGTGTATGTATTACATCCTTTATTTCTTGTTTGTGTTATAGGGTCTGCCTGCATTTTGTATACTAACCCAAAAGTCACCTGAAGTCTCTAATCCACTGGTATTTAACTAAAGTTAGCTCAAACAGTTCCCCTCATTCTGTGGAAAACCTAATGCCATTTTCAAGATTTTTTTAAATATTCCTAGTGTTCACATTCTTGAGTCAAATTCCAGTTCCAAACAAACTCACCTCACCACACCCACCATCTGCAATTTATCTTCTGCTCCTGCTAAGCACCACCCAGATGTAAGATAGATTCTTTATTTCATCAAACCACTCACACAGGCATTAACAAGCACATGGCAGGCTTTGCAGTATGTTTGGGGAGACATTGTAGGTTTACAACTCAGCAAAGCAAACAGCTTCAGATTGACTATCAGGGGGATTAAGAGGTACAAACTACTATATATAAAATAAATAAGCTACAAGGATATATTGTACAGCACAGAGAACATAGCCAATATTTTATAATAACTATAAATGGAATATAACCTTTACAAATTGTGAAGCAGTATGTTGTACAACTGAAATGTATATAATATTGTACATCAACTGTACCTCAATAATATATGCATGTATCTAAATCAAATAAAGAAGGCTGAGTGCCAAAGAATTGATGCTTTCAAATTGTGGTACTGGAGAAGACTCTTCAGAGTCCCTTGGATAGCAAGGCAACCAAACCAGACAATCCTAAAGGAAATAAACCCTGAGTATTCATTGGAAGGACTTATGCTGAAGCTGAAGCTCTAATACTTTGACCACCTGATGCAAAGAGTCAACTCATTGGAAAAGATCCTGATGCTGGGAAGGATTGAGGGCTAGAGGAGAAGGGGACGACAGAGGATAAGATGGTTGGATGGCATACCTGACTCAACAGACTTGAGTTTGAGCAAACTCTGGGAGACAGTAAAGGACAGGGAAGCCTGGAGTGCTGCAGTCCATGGGGTCACAAAGAGTTGGACACGACTTATCAATTGAATAACAACAATATAAATTAATAAATCAAAGAATATGAAAGTTTAAAAAGGTAACTGCCAGACATCCCTGCTCATCTCATTGTATCATTAGTTCAGGAGCCTCTGGAGGGATCTCACTCTTCTCTTTTCTCTAGAGGCTCCAAGCTTTATCTCAAAACACTCTTCATTTGTGAATCCCCCTAGTGGACACTTGTGGAATTTCCTCCTAGCACCTCTTCATCTAAATCCCAGTCCCATATCCACCCACTGGGAATACTGCAGAGCTATCAAATGATCCCCAGTGACTGGTCAAGTTGTGACTGTCAAATCCATATTCAGCTGGAGAGACTGTTCCCTGGGACTTCTGGACTTGGACCAGAGAGGTGATCAGGTCAGCCCCGCATTAGTCACAGGAGCTGTAACATATAACTCTCTGGGGATGCTGGCTACAATACTCCAGGAAGACAATGAAGCATATTTACAGAAAGGAGTCAAGGAGAGAAACAATAAGAGATGGAGAAAGAAAGAGTCTTGACAACATCCAACATGCTGGTTTGGGATTTCCAGGAGCCCAGCCTTGTTCCCGTGTGGCCCCATCCCAGACTCTTGCCTTCCAGTTGCAGGAATCGTAGGAGAATTTGAAGCCTTGGTCTTTCTCCTCTCCTCCTTCCACATTTGCATGTAAATGAGAGCAGTAGAGAGATGTATCCCCTATCCATGGGAATTATGCCAGTTGAGTTAGAAGACAGAATCAGCTTGCTCTGATTAAAGAACTCAGCCAACTCAAGACCACTCCTGAGTACTTCTGAGTAAAGCAAGGACACACTTGAACACTTCTCACCAGGCGTCCCTACCCAGCTTCACTGAGAATCAAGTGTCAGGTTCTTACCACAACCCTGCCCCCAGCTAGCCGCCCTCCTGACCTTGGCTGTCATCCTAGGGCACACAAAAGGGAACAGAAGCTCAAGGAATTTAAAAGAGCTTGCCAAAGTCACAGCTAGCAAGAAGCAGACACAGAATTTGGGGCTGGATCTGTGTATGTACGGCTAACACCTTTTTGGGACAGACATGCAGGCCCAGGGCTGGTTGTGTGGGGATGGGAGAAACCCACCCAGCCGGGGTCTCCCAGGTTCAGCCTTTTCCATTATTGGTATTCCTTTTTCTCCTTCCGCCTGTTTTTGATCTCAGTGAGGCAGCTCTGAGCAGTGGCTTGAAGCGAGATCTTAATTCCTTGCCAGAATTGAACCTGGGTAGCATGGCACACCACTCCAGTACTCTTGCGGAAAATCCTATGGACAGAGGAGCCTGGTAGGCTGCGTGAGTCCATGGGGTCGCTAAGAGTCGAATACGGACTGGCGACTTCACTTTCACCTTTACTTTCATGCACTGGAGAAGGCAATGGCAACCCACTTCCGTGTTCTTGCCTAGAGAAATCCCAGGGATGGGGGAGCCGTGGTGGGGCTGCAGTCTATGGGAGTCGCACAGAGTCAGACACGACTGAAGTGACTTAGCAGCAGTAGCAGTCTGGATGAAACCCAGGAGTCCTAAGCCACCAGACCAGCAAGGGCTAGAGGCTAGAAGCTAGGTTTCCCTGGATTTTTACCCCCAGTGAAAAATGCATTTCTCATGGAGGCAAAAAACTGTAAATGCAGCTACAAAGTTAATCAGTACAGATTATAGCACAAGAAGTGGGAGCGCACACAGAGAAACCATTTGTTTAATAAAGACAGAGGCAAGGCAGAGAGGCACACTCAGAGAGAAAGGGTGTGGGCGTCCACCCTAATGAAGAGGGAGCACAGTAAAGAGGTGGTTAAGTCATTTATATAGAGCAGTTCTTTGAGGTTTTTGTTTACCTTTAGCCAATTGTATTGGTTCTTTGTCCACTCCTGACCGGCCCTAGGACCCTCCCCAACATGCAAGCACAAATTTTCCAAGGATGGAGTCTGACCCAGAGGCCTAGGGAACGCCCTTAACATCACATATCACTGGGTGGTGCCCCCCTCCTTTTTGACCCCAAGGAGCCTTTCTGCACATGTAGAATGTCTCCTTTGTCCAAAGGATGGGAAATATATGACCTGATCTTTTAACAGGGTTTAGTCCCACTCTGTCCCTACCATAAAAATGCCCCATGCCCAGTTATTTACCGTATTCCTGTGGCTGATTTTTATATTGAGGTGTAGCTCTTTGAAATACAGACAGGAGTCCAGTCATAAATATGTAGTCCTAGAGCCAGTTTGTCTCTTGCTTCAGGAAATGCAAACAGGGGCTGGTGATGAATGGCTGCCCTGGAGCTTGTCTTCTCACCCAGGAGGTGTGAGCAGGAGGCCAGTCATAAAATGCCTCACATGGAATCCGTCCACCTCCTGCCTCACTTTCTCCTCCAAGCCTTCTGGGGCCCCAGGACTCCAACTGGCAGGAAGGGACACAGTGTCCTCTGCCCTCTGAGTCCTGTCAGGAGACTTTAACCACTGGCTCATCCCTGAGAACAATATGATTTTTGTGCAAAGGCGCCTGAGCTGCTCTAAGGACAGGTCATTATAGAGAGAGTTCTGAGTGAGAAACAAAGGAGACTGGAGAGAGCAGCCCTTCCCACACATGGTTCTTGAATGGCCATCCCTGGCCTTTTCTGCATCCTCTCTTGCTTTTTCTTGAAGAGAGAAAGGCAACAAGTTACACTACAGCCTACTATATCTGCTAAACAAAATTGTTGTTAGTCCTCACACCATAACCCCAGCATCCATCCTGGTTTCCACACTGGAGATCCATGCAGCCTTTGGAAAGACACTAAAGGGAGCAACAAAAAGCCAGAAAGT
>NW_020867258.1:0-36304 GCF_003369695.1 Bos indicus x Bos taurus | reverse complement strand
AGTCCTCCTGGGCAACTTCAGGAGCAAACCCTGTGGATGACTCATAAAAGGGTGGAGATAAAAACACAATTGAAAACCAGGGGCAGTGTGGCTAAGGAAGAGGACCCCAAACCTTCCTACCAGCTATATAAGCTGCAGGTTAAATCCACATGATCAACTAGGCAGAGTGTCTATGGAATATGTAAAAGGACAATGAGAATCCCACAAAGAAAACTCACTAGCTCTGGCAGCTGTGGACATTGGAGGCAAGAACATGCAGAAATAAGATCAGATTAGAGTCTGAGCTGCCCCCACAGCAGGTCTGAGACCAGTGCAGTATTGGATGGCATCCTAGGGAGGGTGAGGTAGAATGTGACTCACAACAAGGGAAAGGACTCTGACAGCTGAGATCCAAGAAAAACATTTTAGTATTATTCTTATGTTTTGACTTGTTCTGTAGCTGCTTCTGGATTTTTTTTCTTTTTCTTTCTTTTTTCCCCTCTGTTGCTGTAGTTGTTGATTTTGTTAGTACTATTAAATCTATTTAAGCTTTTGAGAATTTTTTTTTTCTTTGTAAACCACTTTTATTTATTTATTACTTACAAATTATATGTGTTCTGCCACACATCAACATGAATCCGCCATGGGTGTACACGTGTTCCCCATCCTGAACCCCCCCCTCCCACCTCCCTCCCTGTACCATCCCTCCAGGTCATCCCAGTGTACCAGGCCCAAGCATCCTGAGAATTTTTTTTTGTATTACAATTTTTATCTCCTTTATTTGCTTCTGCCTCTACATGGGCTTTTTGTGAATTCTGTGGGGTTTATCTTAAAATTTTTTTTTTAAATTTTATTATGTTTTTATATTTATTCTTTTGTTTGCTTTTCTTATTGCTTTTTACTGCTACAGTTATTCTTTAATATATATAAACCTTTTTTTTATCTACCTCTGTTTAATCTTGATTTTCTATACTTTCTTTTCTTCCTTTTTCTGACCATGCTTGTTAGCTTGTTTTTTGTTTTTGCTGCTTTATCCTCCAGTTGGTACCTTGTTTTGGTTTTGCTTTCCTGTGTGTTTAGCTAGTTTTGTTTTTTAACTGATTGATATCATTTTTAGCTTCCTTTGCTTGCTGGGTCAGTCTCTTGTACTTTCTTCTTTTGGGCTGTTTTGGTTTTGTTTATGTGTGTATATGGTGTGTGTGTGTATTCCATTATTTTTGTTATTATTTGCTTGATTGTACTTACCGTTTGTCTAGGATTCATTTTTTGTTTCTTGTTTTGTTTATTGTTTTTTCTCTGTGTGTTTTAATCCCTTTAATGCATAACAAATCACTTGTGGAATCTCAGTTCCCCAGCCAGGGATCAGGTCCTGAGCCTTTGAAGTAGGAGTTCTGATGCAAAACCCTAGGCTGACAAAGAACTTCTAAACATAGGGAGTTTTAATAAGAGAGAACTCCCCCAAAGGCCTCCACCTGTATGCAAGACTGGGACCACACAACTGCCCAATGCAGGATGCCTCATCTAAACAACAAACAAGAAAAAACCACAAATCAATTATCAGTAGGCAGGGTTACCACCTCACACAGCCCTGCTCATCAGAGGGGGAGAAAATACCCACCACCTCCTCCCACCAGAACGCAAGCATAAGTCACACCCAGCACATAGCCTACACAAACCACTGAGCCAAACTTACCAACCGAGAGCAGAAACCAAAAGGAAGAAGTAATTCGACCTTGGAGCTTGGGAAAAGGAGAGCTCAAACACACTAAGATAAAAAAGGAAAAGAAAAGGCAGATAAATATTGTGCAAATGAAGGGACAAGCTAGAAACACACAAGACCAAATAAACAAAGAGGAAATAGGCAAACTACCTGAAAAATAATTCAGAATAATGATAGTAAAGATGATTCAAAACCTCAAAAATAGAATGCAGAAAATGCAAGAATCAATTAACACATTTAACAAGGACTCAGAAGAATAAAGAATAAACAGAGATGAACAACACAATTATTGAAATTAAAAATATTCTAGAAGGAATCAATAGCAGAATATATGAGGCAGAAGAATCTATAAATGGGCCAGATGACAGAATGGTGGAAATAACTGCTGAAGAGCAGAATAAAGGAAAAAGAATGAAAAGAAATGAGGATAGCCTCAGAGACCTCTGGGACAATATTAAATGCACCAACATTCAAATTACATGGGTCCCAGAAGAAGAGAAAAAGAAAGGGTCTGAGAAAAGTTTTGAAGCGATTATAGTTGAAATTTTCCCAACATGGGAAAGGAAATACTTAATCAAGTTCAAGAAGTGCAGAGAGTCCCATACAGGATAAATCCAAGTAGAAACATGCCAAGATACATACTAATCAAACTAACAAAGATTAAACACAAAGAAAGAATATTAAAACAGCAAGGGAAAAGCACCAAGTAACATACAAAGGAAACCCATAAGATTAACAGAGGATCTTTCAGCAGAAATTCCGCAAGCCAGAAGGGAATGAGAGAATATACTTAAAATACTGAACAGGAAAAATCTACAACCAAGATTACCCAGCAAGGACCTCATTCAAAATTAATGGAGAAATCGAAAACTTTATAGGCAAACAAAGTCGAATTTAGTACCACCAAACTGCTTTACAACAGATGTTAAAGAGACTTAAACGGACAGGAAACACAAGATAAGGAAAATACCTACAAAAACAAACCTAAACAACTAAGAAAATGGCAATAGGAATATAAATATCAATAATTACTTTAAATGTAAATGGTTTAAATGCTCCAACCAAAAGACCACAGACTGCCTGAATGGATACAAACATAAGACCCATATATATGCTATCTATATGAGACCCACTTCAGACACATACAGACTGAAAGTGAGAGGATGGAAGAAGACATTTCATGCAAAAGGAAATTAAAAGAAAGTCAGAATAGCCATCCTCATATCAGACAAAATAGGCCTTAAATTAAAGAATATTACAAGAGATAAGGAAGGACACTACATAATGATCAAGGGATCAATCCAAGAGAAGACATAACAATTGTAATTATCTATGTACCCAACATAGGAGCACCTCAATGCATAAGATAGACACTAACAGACATAAAAGGAGAAATTGACAGTAACACAATAATGGTAGTGGACTTAAAGATCCCACTTACACCAATGGACAAATCTCCAAACAGAAAATTAACAAGGAAAAACTAGTCTTAAATGGCACATTAGATCAAAAGGATCTAATTGATATCTTCAGGACATTCCATCCAAATGCAGAAGAATATGCTTTCTCCTCAAGTGCACATGGAACATTCTCCAGGATAGACCATATCACAAATCAAACCTCAGTAAATCTAAGAAATTAAAATCATATGAAGCATATTTTCTAACCACAATACTATGACACTAGATATAAATTACAGGGGAAAAAACTGTAAAAAAACAAACACATGGAGATTAAACAATATATTTTCTAAATAACAAACAGGTTACTAAAGAAGCCAAAAGGGAAATAAAAAAAATTCCTAGAAACAAATGACAATAAAAACATGACAACTCAAAACCTATGGGATGTAGCAAAAGCAGTTCTAAGAGGGAAGTTTATAGCGATTCAACCCTACTGCAAGAAACAAGAAAAACAATCAAACATACAAACTAACTTTACACCTAAAACAAGTGAAAAAGAAGGAGAAACCCTAAAGTTAGTAGAAGAAAAAAAAATCATAAAGATCAGAGCAGAAAGAAATGAAAAAGAAACGAAGAAAACAATAGTAAAGATTAATAAAACTAAAAACTGGTTCTTTGAGAAGATAAACAAATTGACAAACCATTAGCAAGACTCATCAAGAAAAAAGGGAGAAGAATCAAATCAACAAAATTATAAGCAAAAAGGGAGAGGTTACAACAGACAATGCAGAAATACAAGGATCATAAGAGACTATTACAAACAACTACATGCCAATAAAATGGACAACCTGGAAGAAATAGATAGATTCTTAGAAAAGTTCAAGCTTCCAAGACTGACCCAGGAAGAAAGAGAAATTATGAAACAAGCCAACTACAAGCACTGAAATTGAAATTGTGATTAAAAAAAAAAAAATCCCAAAAACAAAAGCCCAGGGCCAGATAGCTTCAAAGATGAGTTCCGCCATACATTTAGAGAAAAGCTAATTTCGGTTTCTTCTAAAACTCTTGCAAAAGTTTTCAGAGATAGAAACACTTCTAAACTCATTCTGTGAGGCTACCATCAGCCTGATACCAAAACCAGAGAGAGACAACACAAAAAAGAAAAATTACAGGCCAATATCACTGATGAATATAGGTGCAAAAATCCTCAACAAAATTCTAGCAAACAGAATTCAACAACAAATTAAAAAGATCAGGGGGGAGGAGCCAAGATGGCGGAGGGGAGAACACTTTCTCCCCCACAAATTCATCCAAAGAGCATTTAAACGTCAAGTAAATTCCACAAAACAACTACTGAATGCCGGCAGAGGACATCAGACACCCAGAAAAGCAACCGACTCTTCGAAAGGAGGTAGGAAAAAATATAAAAGACAAAAAAAGAGACAAAGAGGGAGGGATGGAGCTCCATCCTGGGAAGGGAGTCTTAAAAAGAGAGATGTTTCCAAACACCGGGAAACCTTCTCACTGCCGAATCTGTGCCGAGCTTTGGAAGCACAGAAGGCAACATAACAGGGAGAAAAAATAAATAAACAATTAAAACTCGCAGATTGCGAGCCCTATGGTAACTCCCCCAGCGGAGAAGCAGCGCAGACGCCTGCATCCAACATTAGCAAGCGGGGGCTGGGCAGGGAGGCGCGGCGCGGGCTGGCATGGCTGAGAGTAAGAATCTGGCCTGAATACCCTGAGCACTATCTGAGTGAAATAATTTGGGCTAGCAAACCAGACTGTGGGATATCTACCACGCGAAAAGCCAGCCCCAACCTAAGACACCGCCAGGCCCGCGCACGGAACAAAGGACTGAACAGAGAGAGCCGGCTGCAGACCTTCCCCCTCCGGTGACAGGCAGCCAGAGCCAGAAGGGGGCAATCGCAGACCCAGAGAGACATTATCTATAAAACTGTAAGCAGGCCTCTTTGCTAACTAAAACTTCTTGGGGGTCTGGACGTCAACATTTGCCTGAGAAGGTGCACCGGTTTTACACCCAGATAACCGAGTGGCGGGGAGGCAGTAAGTCGCAGCATTGGTGCTCGCCAAACACGTCATCACCCGAGCTGCTTGGACCTGGGAAGAGCACAAAATGCAGGCCCAACTGAGTCTGCGCCTCTGAGGACTACCCGAGTGCCTGAACCTGAGCGGCTTGGACCTGGGAGGTTCATGCAGCCCAGGGCCGGCCTCAGATTGTTCCCAGCGGAACAACCTAGAGCCCGAGCAGTGTGGGCAGGGAGGCTACATGCACCGTGAGCGGGGGCAGACCCAGTGTGGCTGAGGCAACTGCGAGCGCACGCCAGTGTTATTTGTTTGCAGCATCCCTCCCTCCCTCCCCACAGAGCGACTGAACAAGTGAGCCTAAAAAAAAAAAAGTTTCCCCCACCATCCCCTTTGTGTCAGGGGGGTAACCAGACACTGAACAGACCAGCAAACAGAAGAAGTTATAACAGAGGGAAACGCCTTGGAAGCTACAGGCAACAGATTAAAACACCGTGGTCACTATGGACTACATAGGAAGGGGCCTATAGATCTTGAGAAATATAAGTCGGACCAAGGAACTAGCCAAAATGAACTGAACCCACAATACTCACAATAAACCAGAAAAAGTCCTAGATATATTTTACTATTTTTATGATCATTCTTTCTTTCTTTCTTTTTTTTTTTAATTTTTAGAAAAAAAAAATTTAAGTCCTCTATTGTTCCTTTAATTTTCACTTTTATAACCTATTACTTTGCAAAAAAAAAAAAAGACCCTATTTGTTTTCTTCTTCAGCAAACTCCATATATATATATTTTATAATTTCTTGACCTTGTTTTTTTTTCTTTTTTTCTTCTCTTCTTTAACATTGTATTTTTGAAATTCCAAACTCTACTCTAGTTTTTTAATTTTAGCTTTTTGGTATATGTTATCAATTTTGTACCTATAGTTTTTTTTTATAATTTCTGTGACTTTTTTTTTTCTGTTTCTTCTCTTCTTCTTTATATAACGTTGTATATCTGAAATTCCAAACTCTACTCTAGATTTTTAATTTATGCTTTTGGTATTTGATATTAATTTTGTACCTGTATTTTCTTTATAATTTTTGCGACATTGTTTGTTTTTATTTGTTTGTTTTCTCTCTTTATGTCTCTTCTTCCTTTTTTTTTAACATTATATTTTGAAATTCCAAACTCTACTCTAGATTTTTAACTTTTGCTTTTTGGTATTAGTTATCAATTTTGTACCTGTATTTTCTTTATAATTTTCACGACCTTGTTTGTTTTTCTTTGTTTGTTTTTTCTCTCTTTCTTTTCCTTCTTCTTTTCTTTAACATCGTATTTTTGAAATTCCAAACTCTACTCTAGATTTTTAATTTTTGCTTTTATGTATTTGTGACCAATTTTGTACCTTTAAGAACCCAATCCTCAGGACCCATTTTTCACTAGGGAGCGAGATTACTGACTTGACTGCTCTCCCTCCTTTGGACTCTCCTTTTCTCCACCAGGTCGCCTGTGTCTCCTCCCTAACCCCTCTCTACTCTACCCAACTCTTTGAGTTTCTGTGTGTTCCAGACGGTGGAGAACACTTAGGGAACTGATTACTGGCTGGATCTGTCTCCCTCCTTTTCACTCCCCCCATCCTTCTGGCCACCTCTGTCTCCTTCCTCCTTCTTCTCTTCTCTGTAATAACTCCGTGAACATCTCTGAGTGGTCCAGTTGTGGAGTGCACATAAGGAAGTGACTACTGGCTACCCCACTCTCTCCACAATTGATTCCACCTCATCTCATTTGAGTCACCTCTAACTCCCTCCTCCTTCTTCTCTTCTCCATGTAACGCTGTGAACCTCTCTGAGTGACCCTCACAGTAGAGAAACTTTTCATTTTTAATGTAGATGTTTTATCAATGGTGCTGTATAGAAGGAGAAGTTTTGAAACTACTGTAAAAATAAGACCAATAACCGGAAGCAGGAGGCTTAAGTCCAAACCCTGACCCGAGGGAACTCCTGACTCCAAGGAACATTAATAGACAGGAGCTCATCAAACGCCTCCATACCAACACTGAAATCAAGCACCACACAAGGGCCAACAAGTTCCAGGGCAAGACATACCAAGCAAACTCTCCAGCAACAAAGGAATACAGCCCTGAGCTTCAAGATACAAGCTGCCCAAAGTCACCCCAAAACCATAGACATCTCATAACTCATTACTGGACATTTCATTGCACTCCAGAGAGAAGAAATACAGCTCCACCCACCAGAACACCGACACAAGCTTCCCTAACCAGGAAACCTTGATAAGCCACCTGTACAAACCCACACACAGCGAGGAAAAGCCACAATAAAGAGAACTCCACAAACTACCAGAATACAGAAAGGACACCCCAAACTCAGCAATTTAAACAAGATGAAGAGACAGAGGAATACCCAGCAGATAAAGGAACAGGATAAATGCCCACCAAACCAAACAAAAGAGGAAGAGATAGGGAATCTACCTGATAAAGAATTCCGAATAATGATAGTGAAATTGATCCAAAATTTTGAAATTAAAATGGAATCACAGATAAATAGCCTGGAGACAAGGATTGAGAAGATGCAAGAAAGGTTTTAACAAGGACCTATAAGAAATAAAAAAGAGTCAATATATAATGAATAATGCAATAATGAAATTAAAAACACTCTGGAGGCAACAAATAGTAGAATAACAGAGCAGAAGACAGGATTAGTAAATTAGAAGATAGAATGGTAGAAATAAATGAATCAGAGAGGATAAAAGAAAAACGAATTAAAAGAAATGAGGACAATCTCAGAGACATCCAGGACAATATTAAACGCTACAACATTCGAATCATAGGGGTTCCAGAAGAAGAAGACAAAAAGAAAGACCATGAGAAAATACTTGAGGAGATAATAGTTGAAAACTTCCCTAAAATGGGGAAGGAAATAATCACCCAAGTCCAAGAAACCCAGAGAGTCCCAAACAGGATAAACCCAAGGAGAAACACCCCAAGACACATATTAATCAAATTAACAAAGATCAAACACAAAGAAAAATATTAAAAGCAGCAAGGGAAAAACAACAAATAACACACAAGGGAATTCCCATAAGGATAACAGCTGATCTTTCATAGAAACTCTTCAAGCCAGGAGGGAATGGCAAGACATACTTAAAATGATGAAAGAAAATAACCTACAGCCCAGATTATTGTACCCAGCAAGGATTTCATTCAAGTATGAAGGAGAAATCAAAAGCTTTTCAGACAAGCAAAAGCTGAGAGAATTCTGCACCACCAAACCAGCTCTCCAACAAATACTAAAGGATATTCTCTAGACAGGAAACACAAAAACGGTGTATAAATTTGAACCCAAAACAATAAAGTGAATGGCAACGGGATCATACTTATCAGTAATTACCTTAAACGTAAATGGGTTGAATGCCCCAACCAAAAGACAAAGACTGGCTGAATGGATACAAAAACAAGACCCCTACATATGCTGTCTACAAGAGACCCACCTCAAAACAGGGGACACATACAGACTGAAAGTGACGGGCTGGAAAAAGATTTTCCATGCAAATAGGGACCAAAAGAAAGCAGGAGTAGCAATACTCATATCAGATAAAATAGACTTTAAAACAAAGGCTGTAAAAAGAGACAAAGAAGGTCACTACTTAATGATCAAAGGATCAATCCAAGAAGAAGATATAACAATTATAAATATATATGCACCCAACACGGGAGCACCACAGTATGTAAGACAAATGCTAACAAGTATGAAAGGAGAAATTAACAATAACACAATAATAGTGGGAGACTTTAATACCCACTCACACCTATGGATAGATCAACTAAACAGAAAATTAACAAGGAAACACAAACTTTAAATGATACAATAGACCTAATTGATATCTATAGGACATTTCATCCCAAAACAATGAATTTCACCTTTTTCTCAAGTGCACATGGAACCTTCTCCAGGATAGATCACATCCTGGGCCATAAAGCTAGCCTTGGTAAATTCAAAAAAATAGAAATCATTCCAAGCATCTTTTCTGACCACAATGCAGTAAGATTAGATCTCAATTACAGGAGAAAAACTATTAAAAATTCCAACATATGGAGGCTGAACAACACGCTGCTGAATAACCAACAAATCACAGAATAAATCAAAAAAGAAATCAAAATTTGCATAGAAACGAATGAAAATGAAAACACAACAACCCAAAACCTGTGGACACGGTAAAAGCAGTCCTAAGGGGAAAGTTCATAGCAATACAGGCACACCTCAAGAAACAAGAAAAAAGTCAAATAAATAACCTAACTCTACACCTAAAGCAACTAGAAAAGGAAGAAATGAAGAACCCCAAGAGTTAGTAGAAGGAAAGAAATCTTAAAAATTAGAGCAGAAATAAATGCAAAAGAAACAAAAGAGACCATAGCAAAAATCAACAAAACCAAAGCTGGTTCTTGAAAGGATAAATAAAATTGACAAACCATTAACCAGACTCATCAAGAAACAAAGGGAGAAAAATCAAATCAATAAAATTAGAAATGAAAAATGGAGAGATCACAACAGACAACACAGAAATACAAAGGATCATAAGAGACTACTATTAACAATTATATGCCAATAAAATGACAATGGGGAAGAAATGGACAAATTCTTAGAAAAGTACAACTTTCCAAAACTGGACCAGGAAGAAATAGAAAATCTTACCAGACTCATCACAAGCACGGAAATTGAAACTGTAATCAAAAATCTTCCAGCAAACAAAAGCCCCGGTCCAGACGGCTTCACAGCTGAATTCTACCAAAAATTTAGAGAAGAGTTAACACCTATCCTGCTCAAACTCTTCCAGAAAATTGCAGAGGAAGGTAAACTTCCAAACTCATTCTATGAGGCCACCATTACCCTAATACCAAAACCTGACAAAGATCCCACAAAAAAAGAAAACTACAGGCCAATATCACTGATGAACATAGATGCAAAAATCCTTAACAAAATTCTAGCAATTAGAATCCAAAAACACATTAAAAAGATCATACACCATGACCAAGTGGGCTTTATCCCAGGGATGCAAGGATTCTTCAATATCCGCAAACCAATCAATGTAATTCACCACATTAACAAATTGAAAAATAAAAACCATATGATTATCTCAATAGATGCAGAGAAAGCCTTTGACAAAATTCAACACCCATTTATGATAAAAACTCTCCAGAAAGCAGGAATAGAAGGAACATACCTCAACATAATAAAAGCTATATATGACAAACCCACAGCAAACATTATCCTCATGGTGAAAAATTGAAAGCATTTCCTCCAAAGTCAGGAACAAGACAAGGGTGCCCACTTTCACCATTACTATTCAACATAGTTTTGGAAGTTTTGGCCACAGCAATCAGAGCAGAAAAAGAAATAAAAGGAATCCAAATTGGAAAGAAGAAGTAAAACTCTCACTATTTGCAGATGACATGATCCTCTACATAGAAAACCCTAAGGACTCCACCAGAAAAATTCTAGAACTAATCAATAACTAGAGTAAAGTTGCAGGATATAAAATCAACACACAGAAATCCCTTGCATTCCTATACACTAATAATGAGAAAACAGAAAGAGAAATTAAGGAAACAATTCCATTCACCATTGCAACGGAAAGAATAAAATACTTGGGAATATATCTACCTAAATAAACTAAAGACCTATATATAGAAAACTATAAAACACTGGTGAAAGAAATCAAAGAGGACACTAATAGATGGAGAAATATACCATGTTCATGGATTGGAAGAATCAATATAGTGAAAATAAGTATAGTACCCAAAGCAATTTATAGATTCAATGCAATCCCTATCAAGCTACCAACAGTATTCTTCACAGAGCTAGAACAAATAATTTCACAATTCGTATGGAAATACAAAAAACCTCGAATAGCCAAAGCGATCCTGAGAAAGAAGAATGGAACTGGAGGAATCAACCTACCTGACTTCAGGCTCTACTACAAAGCCACAGTCATCAAGACAGTATGGTACTGGCACAAAGACAGAAATAGAGATCAATGGAACAAAATAGAAAGCCCAGAGATAAATCCACGCACATATGGACACCTTATCTTTGACAAAGGAGGCAAGAATATACAATGGATTAAAGACAATCTCTTTAACAAGTGGTGCTGGGAAATCTGGTCAACCACTTGTAAAAGAATGAAACTAGAACACTTTCTAACACCATATACAAAAATAAACTCAAAATGGATTAAAGATCTAAATGCAAGACCAGAAACTATAAAACTCCTAGAGGAGAACATAGGCAAAACACTCTCTGACATACATCACAGCAGGATCCTCTATGACCCACCTCCCAGAATATTGGAAATACAAGCAAAAATAAACAAATGGGACCTAATTAAACTTAAAAGCTTCTGCACATCAAAGGAAACTATTAGCAAGGTGAAAAGACAGCCTTCAGAATGGGAGAAAATAATAGCAAATGAAGCAACTGACAAACAACTAATCTCAAAAATATACAAGCAACCCCTACAGCTCAACTCCAGAAAAATAAATGACCCAATCAAAAAATGGGCCAAAGAACTAAATAGACATTTCTCCAAAGAAGACATACAGATGGTTAACAAACACATGAAAAGATGCTCAACATCACTCATTATCAGAGAAATGCAAATCAAAACCACTATGAGGTACCATTTCACCCCAGTCAGAATGGCTGCGATCCAAAAGTCTACAAATAATAAATGCTGGAGAGGGTGTGGAGAAAAGGGAACCCTCTTACACTGTTGGTGGGAATGCAAACTAGTACAGCCACTATGGAGAACAGTGTGGAGATTCCTTCAAAAACTGGAAATAGAACTGCCTTATGATCTAGCAATCCCACTGCTAGGCATACACACTGAGGAAACCAGAAGGGAAAGAGACACGTGTACCCCAATGTTCATCACAGCACTGTTTATAATAGCCAGGACATGGAAACAACCTAGATGCCCATCAGCAGATGAATGGATAAGAAGCTGTGGTACATATACACAATGGAGTATTACTCAGCCATTAAAAAGAATACATTTGAATCAGTTCTAATGAGGTGGATGAAACTGGAACCTATTATACAGAATGAAGTAAGCCAGAAGGAAAACACCAATACAGTATACTAACGCATATATATGGAATTTAGAAAGATGGTAACAATAACCCTGTGAATGAGACAGCAAAAGAGACAGTCATGTATAGAACAGTCTTATGGACTCTGTGCGAGAGGGAGAGGGTGGGAAGATTTGGGAGAATGGCATTGAAACATGTAAAATATCATGTATGAAACGAGATGCCAGTCCAGGTTCGATGCATGATACTGGACGCTTGGGGCTAGTGCACTGGGACGACCCAGAGGGATGGTATGGGGAGGGAGGAGGAAGGAGGGTTCAGGATGGGGAACACATATATACCTGTGGTGGGTTCATTTTGATATTTGCCAAAACTAATACAATTATGTAAAGTTTAAAAATTAAATAAAATTAAAAAAAAATTAAAAAGATCATACACCATGATCAAGTTGAGTTTATCCCAGGGATTCAAGGTTTCTTCAATATACACAAATCAATCAATATGATATATCATATTAATGAGTTGGAAGATAAAAACCATATGATCATTTCAATAGATGCAGAAAAAGCATTTGACAAAATTTAGTACCCTTTTATGATAAAAACTCTTAAAAAAAAATGGGCTTAGAAGGAACCTACCTTAACTAATACAGGTCATATGTGATAATACCACATCAAACATTACTCTCAATGTTGAAAAACTGAAGGCATTCCCTGTAACATCAGGAAGAAGAAAAGTGCATCCACTCTCACCACTATTACTCAACATACTTTTGGAAGTCCTAGCCACCGCAGTTAGAGAAGAAAAAGAAATAAGAGGAAATCAAATTGGAAACGAAGAAGTAAAACTCTCACTGTTTGTAGATACATGATAATATACATAGACAACCCTAAAGATATTATCAGAAAATTACTAGAGGAAATCAGTAAATTCAGCACAGTTGAGAGTACAAAATCAATACACAGAAATCACTTGCATTCCTATGCACTAACAATAAAAATTAGAAAGAGAAACTAAGGAATCAATCCCGTTTACCATTGCAACAAAAAGAATAAAATACCTAGGAATAAACCTATCTAAGGAGACAAATGAGATGTATATAGAAAATTATAAAACACTGATGAAAAAAATCAAAGACAACATAACCAAATGGAGAGATACTCCATGTTCCTGGGTTGGAAGAATCAATGTTGTGAGAATGACCATACTACCTAATACAATCTACAGAATCAGAGTGATCCCTATCAAATTACCAATGACATTTCCCACAGAACTAGAACAAAAAAATCTCACATTTCATAAGGAAGCATGTAAGACTCCAAAGAGCTGAAGCAATCTTGAGAAAGAAGAATGGACCTGGAGGAATCAACCTTCCTGACTTCAGACTATTCTACAAATATACAGTCATCAAGACAGTAAGTTAATGGCACAAAAACAGAAACATAGACCAGTGGAGTAAGATAGAACTAGCCCAGAGATAAACCCACACACCTATGGGTACCTTAATTTTGACAAAGGAGGCAAGAATATACAGTGGGGCAAAGATATTTAGTCTCTTCAATAAGTGCTGGTGGGAAAACTGGACAGCCACATGTAAAAGAATGAAATTAGAACACTTCCTAACACCATATACAAAGATAAACTGAAAATGGATTAAAGACCTAAATGTAAGACCAGAAACTATAAAACTCTTAGAGGAAACCATAGGCAGAAAACTCTATGACATAAATCAGAGCAAGACCCTCTATGACCAATCTCCTAGAGCAATGGAAATAAAAACAAAAATAAACAAGCGGGACCTAATTAAACTTAAAAGCTTTTGCACAGCAAAGGAAACTGTTAACAAGGTAAAGAGACAGCCCTTAGAATGTGAGAAAATAATAGAACAGTCTTTTGAACTCTGTGGGAGAGGGAGGGGGGTATGATTTGGGAGAATGGCATTAAAACATGTGTAATATCATATAAGAAACGAATCACCAGTCCAGGTTCGATGCAGGATATAGGAAGCTTGGGGCTGGTGCACTGGGATGACCCAGAGGGATGGTATGGAGAAGGAGGTGGGAGGGGGGTTCAGGATGGGGAACACGTGTACACCCGTGGTGGATGCATGTTGATGTATGGCAAAACCAATACAATATTGTAAAGTAAAATAATAATAATAATAATAAATTAAAAAAAAAGAAAATGATAGCAAATGAAACAACTGACAAAGGATTAATTTGCAAAATATACAAGTAGCTCATACAACTCAATACCAGAGAAACAAACAAACAATCAATCAAAAAACAGGCAAAAGACCTAAGCAGACATTTCTTCAAGGAAGACATACAGATGGCTAACAAACACATGAAAAGATGCTCAACTTTGCTCACTCTTACAGAAATGCAAATCAAAACTACACTTAGATATCACCTCACACCAGTTAGAATGGCCATCACCAAAAGTCTACAAACATTAAATGCTGGAGAGGGTGTGGAGAAAAGGGAACCCTCTTGTACTGTTGGTGGGAATGTAAACTGATACAGCCACTATGAGAGACAGATGGAGATTACTTAAAAAACTAGGAATAAAACCAGCATATGACCCAGTGATCTCACTACTAGGCTTATACCCTTAGAAAACCAAAATTGTAAAAGGCACATGTATCCCAATGTTCACTGCAGCACAATTTACAATGGTAGAACATGGAGGCAAAATAGATGTCCATCAGCAGATGAATGGATAAAGAAGCTGTGGTATATAACATACACACACACACACACACACACACAGTGGGGCAAATATTCCACTTTATATATATAAAGTAGAATATTTCTCAGCCATAAAACGCAACACATTAGAGTCAGTTCTAATGAGGTGGATGAACCTAGAGCCTCTTATACAGAGTGAAGTAAGTCAGAAAGAGAAAAACAAATATTGTATGTTAATGCATATGTAGGGAATCTAGAAGGATAGTATTGATGAACCTATTTGTATGGTAGAAATGGAGGCACAGACAATGAGAACAGACATATGGACAAGGGTTGGGAGGAGGAAAGAGTGGGTGGGATAATGGTGTGAGTAACATGGAAACATATACATTACGATATGTAAAATAGATAGCCAATGGGAATTTGCTGTATGACTCAGGGAATTCAAACCAGGGCTCTGTAACAACCTAGAGGGGTGGGATGGGGAGTGAAGTGGAAGGCAGGTTCAGAAGGAGGTGGCATAGGTATACATATGGCTGATTCATCTTGACGTTGGCAGAAACCAATACAATGTTTAAAGCAATTATATTTCAATTAAGAAAAATAAATTTGTATAAAATAATAAAGAAATAAAGTTAAATAAAAAAGAAAGTTGGCTTGCTGTTCAAGACTGTGAGGGGTTGAGTTTCTCCCTAGCATGCTCTCTGATGGGCGCAGCAGGAACGGGGTTTAGTTTCTGGTCTTCTTTCAGCCAACGGCAACCCATGGATGGTCTCCACACTGACACAGAAGGCACACACAGCCTTCTGAGCACCCTGCATCTATGATTCGCCCTCTTCATCCATCTGCTGAGAACACACAGTTCTGCCTTGAGTACTTTTAGAGGACATGAACCTTCATCTGGCACCACCACTCAGTGCTAAGTCACTTGCGCTGCTGGTACCCAATGTTATGGCCAATGCCAGTTTCTAGCATGCTGAGGGCTGCTATTTTCCCTCCCCAAATACCATGAGTCCTGCTGATTCACATGGCAGAATGGAAATGTGACAAATTCAGACAGAGTAGGTACTTTAGAGGCTCTGAATGTGTGACTTTCTGGTTGGGTTTTGGGAAGTCATTTTACCTTTTGTTTTGGGCTTCAGCTGAGAAAGATACGATCAGGAACATATGTCCCAAATTATTTCAGAGAAACCATCTTTTACTTAAAGTAGCTTGATAAGAGTAAATATTACACACACTGAATCTTTAACTATATAAATTATGCAACAAACTTAAGGCAAAATTATAAGTTCAGTTTTACTAATTGCCCAGGACATGGGTTCCATCATAACGTTTTCACCTTTTTTCCCTTCCACATTTACTCCCGAAACAATGTTGGTCCTTACAAGTGTCCATAGTGGTAGCTCCTTAATAACAGGTTTCAGACCCTGAATGCCAGGAACACTGCTTAGCACCTTATATGTATTTTTTCACTTGATCCTCACACTATTTCTTGAGGTCAGAACTATTATAATCTCCACTGTGCAAATGAAGAGACTGAGGTTTAAATGGCTGCAGGAGTTTGCCTCTGGACATACAACTGAGCATGGCTGAGCTGGGATCCTACACTAGTCCACTCAGCTCCGTGGTGCAGCATCATGAAACAGCGCTTTGGGCCCCCACCACACTGTTCCTACATCTCCCATGTCCACCATTCCCTGCCCAACTAAGCAGTGCAAGGAAAAGGAATCTTCTCTCACTGCTGAAGTTACAAAGAAGGAAAATGTTGATTGTGTTTTTTTTTTTTTTTTTTTGCTTGATCACATTAAAGAGAAGAACAATTTGGAAAAAGCGAGAAAATTCCCATTCTCACCAAAATGTAACAAACTGTCAAACTGTGAAGAGTGAAGAAGGTCTGCCTCCTCTTCACAGAGCTCTCATGACAAATGCATTTGTCTGTTGTGTTACTCTATACATGGTGCTAGTTTAGTCGCTAAGTCATGTCTGACTCTTGTGAATCCATGGACTGTAGCCTTCCAGGCTCCTCTGTCCATGGGATTCACCAGGAAAGAATATTGGAGTGGGTTGCCATTTCCTTCTCCAGGGGATCTTCCTGACCCAGGAATCTAACCCAGGTCTCCTGCATTGCAGGCAAATTCTTTACCTACTGAGCTATGAGGGAAGCCCCCTTTATGTAGTACAGCAATATCAAATCTTCTTTTAATCATGTCTGTTTTACTTACCCCATTCTAAATAACCATCCAAATAACTCTACATATAGAAAAGGATTTTGATTTTCTGCTACCAACTACCATCTGTAGGGAGTCAGCTCCCAAATCTGTGTCATCATCAGGTCCATGTGGTAAAACAAGTGGCAACCTCCTCTGGACTTTTCACAGACATCCTGAACTTAAGGTGTTGGCACCACATCCTACTCCCCATCTCATTCCTCAATCTGATTCCCCTCAATGACAGCAAGTCGTTCCTCCAGTAACCTTTGTCAGATGCCAGAAGACTCTGCATCTCTCACCCAGGTTCGAAAACTTGTTGATTGTGCTCTCAGACACATTCCCCTCTGCATCTCCTCTTCTCAACTTTCTTCACCACTTTCCTTCCCAACTCTTCTTTATTGTTTTAACAGCCTTCTAACTTGTTTCTCTGCCTACACGTCAGTCCTCTCCCATCCACCATTTACAGGAATACCAAAGTGATCTTTCCAGTACCCACAATCAGTCTTGGCCCTCCCCTTTTTAAAGCTCCTCAGGGCCTTTTGTGCATCCAGTCTGAACTCCCCAAACTTTAATGGAAGGCTCATGAAAGCATGGGGTCAGCTCAGCTCACCCTCTCCTGTCTGGCCTCCTTTATCCCTTTCCCAACTCACTTGCCCATCCCACCAAGCCGAGTCACTTAGAGTTCTCTGACATTCTCATGCTGCTGTGCATTGACGTGTATCAGTCATTTTTGCAGAGAGTCCTTATTTCTTTTCTCTGCTGGTGAATCCCTATTCACTCTTTGAGACTCAGGTCCAGAGTGATACAATTTTCTTATGAGACCTCCTCAATTGCCTTTAGGCAGAGGTAAGTCCTTCCCTCAGGGCCCCTGAAACACAACTCATTACACAGCACTTAGTAATATGCATTTTGATGATTTCTTTACTAGTCTGTATCTCTTAGCTAATTATAAGCTCTTCTGGAGCAGGGCCCCTGTCTTTTTCATCTTTGTGCCTGTAGCACCTACCACAGTACTTTTTATGCCTGGGGTCCTTCCTAAATATTTGCTGAAAAAAATGAATACATAAAAGAGTTAAATTTATCATGTCAAAGTATAAGTTTATACTGATCTGAAATTTTCAAAATTAACTCATCAATAAATTTGACTTAAGCACATGATATATAAAGCATATGTAATTGCTTTAGAACCAAAAAAGTGCTGAATGTGGTCTGTGGCCCCCGGCTTTAAAAACTTGTAATCTGGGGATGGACCAGGTAACTATAATAATAAGTGATAATTAAGAGAGAAATTATTTTAATGAACTGATAAAAAGGAACTTCTCAGTGCAATGTAGAATGATTTACATGAATGAAGTGAAGTTGGGTTATAGGAGTTTGGAGTTTAAAGAGATCATTATGGTCTGGGAAAGGGGTTCTGTGGCATATAATTAAATATGTTAGACTTCACTTTGTAAATGGCAAAATGAATTAGCCTATAGTGGTTCAAACAGCAAAGAGAAGATAATGATTGAAATGTTAAGGACAGGCTGGCTTCAGACAAGACTCTGTCTAGGGTGCAGAGAACACCACTCAGTTTCTTTCTTTTCCTCCAATAGCACCCACGTTTTTCTCTTGCAGGGTCCATTTCCACCTCACAACCCTATATTTTCTTTCCTATAAGGCTCTAACCAATATATTTACATCTCATTATCCCTGAGAAATATCAATAATCTCAGATATGCAGATGACACCACCCTTATGGCAGAAAGTGAAGAGGAACTCAAAAGCCTCTTGATGAAAGTGAAAGTGGAGAGTGAAAAAGTTGGCTTAAAGCTCAACATTCAGAAAACAAAGATCATGACATTCTGATTGATTTCAGTCAGTGGCATCCCAAAGTGTGGGCCAGGTCAACAGCACCAATCACATAGCTGATATTATGAGAAGGTGGTTGTTTAAAAATATACAGGATACCTAGTCTGGCCCACAAATCACCAGGGTGGGTGGGGGATGCAGTAGTATGGCTCAGGAAGCATGGCTGACTTGCTACTCATGTCTTTTTTTCTTCCTAAGCCACAATGTCAAAAAAATTTCTCACAACATGCAACCTCCCTGCATTCAGTTCAGTTCAGTCTCTCAGTCGTGTCCTACTCTTTGCGACCCCATGAACTGCAGCATGCCAGGCCTCCCTGTCCATCGCCATCTCCCAGAGTTCACTCAAACTCACGTCCATCGAGTTGGTGATGTCATCCAGCCATCTCATCCTCTGTCGTCCCCTTCTCCTCCTGCCCCCAATCCCTCCCAGCATCAGAGTCTTTTCCAATGAGTCAACTCTTCGCATGAGGTGGCCAAAGTACTGGAGTTTCAGCTTTAGCATCATTCCTTCCAAAGAACTGCCTGCATTATCCTTTCCTAAATCATGGCAGAAGAAAGAGCTCTGAATTAAAGATCAACAGCTCATGACTTCTGGTCTTGGCTCTGTCAAGGCATGGAACCTTTCTGATTCTCAGTTTTCTCAACTCAGATGCAAACTAGCATATATAAGATGGATAAAGAACAAGGTCCTACTGTATAGCACAGGGAACTATATTCAACATCCTGTGACAAACAATAATGGAAAAGAATATAATGTATATACATGGACAGCTGAGTCACTTTGCTGTACAGCAGAAATTAACACAATATTGTAACTCAACTATATTTCAAAAAACATAAATTTTTAAAAAGCCACCAGAAATGATCAGTTTGAAAGCCCTTTCAAAAGCATCAAAGTATACTTAGGAAGGGATATTGGTAATTCACCTTAAGTGCTCAGGTCTACGTATTTCTTGTCTTGAGAGATTAAGAAGATTACGTGAATGAACCCCTCAGATTCTCTGTTCCTTCCACTCTAGGCCATCTGGCCATTTCTCCATACCAACCCTGATGCTTTTCACTTACGTAATGGGAAGCCTCACCCCAAAGGGCTTAGACAGCAGGGCACCTTATTCCTTCCTGAGGAGAAGTCCACAAGAAGGCGGGTTCCGGGGATATTCTTCATCATATATTATATAATAATCATTGTATATATCTCTCATGACTTTTGGAAAGAGTCAAGAGCTTGTAGTTCTTGATAGGTACAGTGCACAAAAAGTGGGCAATGAATGAATGAATGAATAGTGGATTTGAGGTGAAATTCTGTAATGTATAAATAAACTTAAGTAAACTTAAATAAATAACAAATAAACTTAAAAGGTGATTAAAATGGCATTTTTCAGATAGAAAAGAACCATTTTAAGATTCTCACTTAGCAATGAGCATCCCGCCTATGCATAAAAGTTACATGCTGTCCCAAGAAGTAAATGTAGATCCACTAAGTCACGTGAATAAAAGATCTTGTTTATCCAAAACTTTCACAATTTGATCTGTGTGAATGATCCTCAAAATTACCTCTTTTGTAAGGCTTATCTTCCTATGTCCAACCAGTCCTTGAGCCTCTACCTCATGCCAGGCATTGTGCCAGGGGCCAGTGACACTGTCTTTGCCTTCAAACAGCTCACAACTAGTTGGGGATAAAGATGTAAAACAAATAATTACACAAGTAAATCACAGCCATTCTTAGGGAGAAGCACAGAAGAGGAAGCAAACATTGAAAGGATGGTATCAAGCAGACAAGACCTCAGAGAAGGCTCCTAGAAAGAAGTGACATTTCCACTGAAATTGGGAAGGGAACATGAGCGTGAGCAGGGAAAGGAAGCACATTCTGAGCAGATGGGAACACTGCTTACAGTCTCTGGAATCAGGAAGGAGTTTGGCATATGCTGCAGAGTATCTTTGTTTGGATTTCCCAAAAAACTGACTCTGAGACTGAAAGTCAAAGGAGGTGAAGGAAGCACCACAGTGGAGTAGAGCAGTGAGGCAGGAAGAGGAGTGTAGCTTTATAGTCCAACTCTCACATCCACACATGACTACTGGAAAAACCATAGCTTTGACTAGATGGACATTTGTTGGCAAAGTAATGTCTCTGCTCTTTAATATGGTGTCTAGGTTGGTCATAACTTTTCTTCCAAGGAGCAAGTGTCTTTTAATCTCATGGCTGAAGTCACCATCTGCAGTGATATTGAAGCCAAAACAAAGTCTGTCACTGTTTCCATTGTTACCCCATCTATTTGCCATGAAATGATGGGACTGGATGCCATGATCTTAGTTTTCTGAATGTTGTTTTAAGTCAACTTAACTCTTTCTTACTAATCCCTAAACAATATCCTTACCTCTACATGGGATTAATGCAGGTTTTGTGAGGCTTGAGGCTTATATAATTTGTAATCTTTCTTTGTGGAAAAAGTACAACACTACAAATAAAAACATGATACAGAACTTTGGAAGGATCCACATAAGTGAAGGTCTCTGAATTTTAAGCTACACTAGTTTCCCAGTAAATCAGTCTGTGACCTTGATTAAGGGTGGCTGGTCCTCTCACCCCTTACCTCTGCATGTTTGCTCTGACCTCTATGCCTTGTTTACATTGCCTTTTTACCTGAAGACATCCCTCCTCCTCCTTCAACTCCTGGACCATATTTTTTCAGTTTGGCTTCACAATGCCTTTTGTCATTCTCCCCAGCAGAAAGCTCTCCCTTCCCTGCAGGCCCACAACCATATGTAGAACCCAGGATGAGTTGTCTCATGAGAGCTTAGAGAACATCATGAGTGGCTCTGTTTGAGGGGCACACACTGAGCCTTCTCCAATTAATCTTCAACACAGGGACTATTTCTACTTAGATTCCACCTCAGCACTTATTCAAGTTCTGGGTACAGCAGGAAGGAAGGGAAAAAGGAAACGTGTTACAAAGGCAAAATCATGGGGCTTGGAGTAAGGCCCACTTGGGTGTAACTCTGCCCTTGTTAGTGTGGGGTCTCTGGCAAGTCAATTACTTCTGAGTCTTAGTTTCTCTCTCACAAATGGATGTTTATTTCCAAACATTGTTGTGAGGATTAAGTAAAGCATTTATCATTTACAGTGTATCTATTTAGCCTTCTCTTGGGCTGCTTTTGGCACCAGAGGCTTGGGATAGCTGTGACTGAGCGATACTCCCTGTGTAATGGTTCCCATAGTTGAGTTGGGAGATGGAAGATTATGATGTATCAGGATAAGCAATAGCAGACATACAACTGGAGCAGAGTAGGTGTTCCATAAATAGTTGTTAAATAAATGATTGACAGAATGAAGGAATTCAGAAACAAAAATGATTAACTTTGCAAAATAGGTAACACATGATATATCGGCACCATCATCCACATGAAAGTGTAACACTGAATATAATGGACATGGCAGTGCATGTCACACAATGCTACATGTTAAAGGAAATAAAATCAACAGGAGAAAGAAAGCAAGGACTGAATGAGGGGAGAGGGGAAAAAAGGAAGGAGAAAGGCCCTCAGAAGGCTAAAGGGGAGGAAGGGCGTCATGGACCCACCTGGCCAAGCGTGCACTCCATGCCGCCCAGAAAGTCAGCCTCCTTCAGCCCATTGTGGGTGCTGCTGATGTCATGGACCTCAAACCGCAGGCGTTGCACCTCCTCGAAGTAAAAGTCTACTGTGAACAGTTTTGAATAGACTGGGTTGATGCAGGTGCGAATCACCTCTGTTCTGTCAACCTGAAGGACAGAGGAAGAGAAAACCCATCAGGGATCAGGGCCTTGTATCGTTATCCTTCAGAAAGCTTCATTCTATGGTGCTCTGTCTCCTTCCAAACTGTCAGTGCCCTCCACCAAGTCACCAGGGCGAGCAGTCTGGACATCTTTAAGGATACACCTTCTGAGAATGAGTCATGGTTCAAGGAGGAAAATCACAGAATAATATGAGCTTTATGTGTAAGGGTTTTAGAGCACCTTGTATTGTTAAGTAGTAAGGCAAGAAGATGGACTGATTATTAAGGGCCACCTGGAGCCTCAGGAAAAAGTCTGAGGGCATGTTTTGGCTTGGGAGGAAAAAAATCTGCACTCAATTCCTGATGTCCTAGGGGCACAGTTGGGCAAATAACCTCATAGATGTCCATTTTAGCCACCCTATTCTAGTGTTAGTGTCATATGAATCCCTGTGGTCTCCAGTGTGTCTCTTATTGGGCTTACACATGTTGACTCAGTAGTTTCTGTCCCTCTTGCCGGGAGCCGGTGAGGCATTCCACTCATGACAAAGTCATGAGGAAGGAGGCTCGGCATACGCAAAGGCGGGATCGAGCCTCAGGAGTCCCCCTGGATATTCTTGAGCATCTACCCCCCCAAAAACCAGAGTCTGCCTACTTTATTGCTTTGTGCTCTCACCTCTGACTTTACTGGGGGCTGTCCCCTACCACCATCTCGCTCTCTCTCTGTCAAAGAGTTAACTTACAGCTCCAATTAATAAAGTTTCTGGGCAATTAGGAGTGTTTAAATCCAAACCCCTCAGATAGCTCTCTAACTCGCCTGACAAATTTACCCAGACTCCTACAGCTATGCATACGATTGTTTACAGTCTCCCAGCCTCCAGAGGCACAGGAAGCTTAAGATATTCAAATAGCTTAGAGCCTCTCAGAGAGTTAGAAACTGTCAGAATAAAACTAGGAAAAGATTTCATTGATGAGCCAATGCTTGCTGCCAAGTTTCCACATCCCCTGTAGTGTATCCTTGAATGTGTATTAATTAATATAGTTGGTATGTAGAAAAAATATGTAGTGGCCTTGGTGTTAGTAACTTTAGACCCTTAAGGTAATAAATTCTTTCCTTTGTTGTAAACCCATTACACATCCGCCCTATAGGAATGCAATTTTATCTTCGGAAGATGGCGCCAAACCTTAAAATAATTACTCTTAGAGAAAATAAGTCTTTGTTGATAAGTCTTTGTCAAGAGTCATAAAATGTTAATAGGCCTTCTGGCCAGAAGATGATGTAAATCACCTAAACCATTTGTATACGATAAATTTGCAGGAAAGAAACCCTGGTTTTGATAAGGATCAAAAACTGCTGACTTTGCATCCCCTATTATCCTCTATGTGTAACTTAGGGTATAAAAGCCCCTGTTGAAATAAAGGTACAGGCCTTGCTCACCAGAGCTTGGTCTCCCCATGTCATTCTTTCTTTTCACATTCTGGCTGAAGTCTCCATCTGGAGCGCGGAGGTCCTCTGCGACCATTCATTTGCCTGGGCTTCTAAGACCCACTCGAGAAGGTGTCTAAGGTGGGGCACCTTCCACTATTTGAGAGGGCGCCTGCAGCCTCCGTGGTCAGAGCTAACCTGGTGTCACGGGTTATATTGATTTTCCGCGTAAACCAAGCTACTCAGCCTCTTTTCTCCACTGAATTCTCCCACTGAGCTATCCTCATTCTATTACTCTTTATATCTCTCATTAACATTTGAATAGGTCGCCGATGCTGTCTCCCCTTCGAATACCCTGGATTAGCGGGGCTGGACCTCGGCACCCTCTGTCTCAGTCCCCTCATCAACCAGTGAGGGCTAGAGGGTTAGGGCAGTGGTCCCCACTCTGTCACTAGGGACCGGTTTCCTGGAAGAAAATTTTTCCACAGACCGGGGTAAGGGGGAGGGGGTTTGGGGATGATTCAGATACATTTATTGTGCATTCTACTTCTATTATTATTAGATTGTGATATATGATGAAATAAACATACAGCTCACTATAATTCAGAATCAGTGGGAGCCCTGAGCTTCTTTTCCTGCAATTAGACAGTCCCATCTAGGGGGATGTGAGCAATGGAGAGTGGTGGTAAGTATAGATGAAGCTTTGCTCACTTAACTGCCATTCACCTCCTGCTGTGTGGCCCAGTTCTTTACATGCCACTGCAGCAGCCCCATGGGGTATCCTGAAAGGACTCAGGATGGAGAGAAGCAGGATTCTGGACCCAGGTAGGTGAGGTGCATATCAAAGGAGTGGTTTCAGTGAGCCTCGACTTTTGCATCTTCCCATACATAGGAAAGTGCTAAATTTCATTGGCTTGAGACAGCTGTTTTTCTTTAATTAATAGTTATCTTTTAATGTTCTCACCACCTGGTCTTTGTTGCAAAAACTCTTGTATATACTGGCTCCTCACCTTGCTTCTTGGGGGCAATTTCTCAGAATTATTTGAGATGCTATTTTGCAGGCTTGAAGTGCTCAGAATGTCCTCTGAATAAAACATAATTCTCAACTTTTCTGTAGTGCAATTTTTTTCAGTTGATAGTTTACTGGATACTCCCCAAGAGTCATTCATTAGCACCAACTGTGAAAAACACCTGCCCACTTTCATTACAGTACAAGAAGAGTTTCTCAATAAAATGAGGGGAGCCATTTTTGACCATATCACGCATGTACATGTTATCCATCAAAGAAAAAATGTGATACACTCTTGATCTCAGGGTTTGATCCCTGGCCCCATCTCTTCCTATGCAGTGCCCTGTGTGAGAGAGGGCTACCCTGTAAGGATGGTGCTATTTCTGGTGGGATGGATGATCCTGGTTGTGAGGAGAAGGAGAATATGGTTCTTTCACGTCCTGCTGCAAGAGACAGAAAACCAAACCTCAATCCACTGCTGATTAGGATTCGACAAGCTACTGCTCAGACCAATGGTTATTTGACTCTTTCCATGAAGAGTCAGCTATTTGAGCTTAATTTATATGCTTTAAAATGTTCATTCTGGGAGGCAGGATTGTATATGTTATTGACTGATTATGTGGGTACAAGATTTATTATATTGGTATACTTTTATTTTTTGTTATTAAGAGATTATACTTTTGAATAATAGTAAAAATCAGAGGCCTATAAGTTCATAGTGACTTGGAGGTGTTTCATTCATTCCACTTAAAAGTAGTTTTCAGCCTCTCCTTTGGTATTGGCCTGCCCTTGTGCCTTGAGTTTTTCCTAATAAAGCTAAGCTGTAACCTAGCTGTAACACTGGCCTGCCATTTCAAATCTTTGCTATGGCGAGACAGAATCAAGGAAATTACACACTCCTCCAACATATATGGTGCCATTTCTCGGATTTAACCTGGCTGAAACAACGTTGGCTCAGCCCCTGTGAAGCAGAGGCCAAGCACAGGAGAAGCCCAACTTGGCGAAATCTCACACAGTGGAAGCTGAACACGTAGAAAACCCAGTGCAGTGGAAGTAAGAAGAAGCCCAGCAGGCTGGAAACTGGGACAGCAAAAACAAACTGGGCAGAAAGCTCACGCAGCTCAGTCCCAGATTCCAGAAGACCTCCAGTTAAGAAACCTTGGACCACTGGACAAAATCCAGAGAGGGATTGTCAGAAGATCCTCTGACTAATCCTGAGGAAATCTGGTACACTGATGGAAGCAGCTTTGTCTTAGATGGGGAAAAGAAGAGCTGGATATGCTGCTGGTGCTGCTGGTGCTGCTGGTGCTGCTGCTGCTAAGTCGCTTCAGTCGTGTCCGACTCTGCGACCCCATAGATGGCAGCCCACCAGGCTCCCCCGTCCCTGAGATTCTCCAGGCAAGAACACTGGAGTGGGTTGCCATTTCCTTATCCAGTGCATTAAAGTGAAAAGTGAAAGTGAAGTAGCTCAGTCATGTCTGACTTTCAGCGACCCCATGGACTGCAGCCTACAAAGCTCCTCCATCCATGGGATTTTCCAGGAAAGAGTACTGGAGTGGGGTGCCATTGCCTTCTCCGGCTGGATATGCAGTAGTCTCCAATTTCGAGATCATAGAGGCCAAACCTTTGTCACCAGGTACTTCAGCCCAGTTGGCTGAGCTCATAGCCCTGACTTGAGCTTTAGATCTGGGAAAAGGAAAAAGAATAGCCATTTACACTGACTCCAAGTATGCCTTTCTGGTGCTACATGCATATGCTGCTATTTGGAAAGAAAGAGGCCACTTGACCACCCAAGGGTCCCCAATCAAAATTGGTGATCAAATCCTTAGGCTCTTGGAGGCAGTCTATCTGCCCGCTGAGGTTTCAGTCTCTCATTGTAAAGTACACCAAAAGGGGAGCGTGGAAGTGGCACAAGGGAACCAAGCAGCCAACCAGGCAGCTAAGAGAGCAGAAGTCCAGAACAATGACCTAATAGGGGTTGCCACCTTAGTTCCACAGACTAATTTGCCAGAAACTCCTTCATATACTGAAGGTGAGACTCTTAAAGCTAAGAGTGACTTACTTCACTCTGTATAATAGGCTCCAGTTTCATCCACCTCATTAGAATTGATTCAAATGCATCAATTATTAAAAAAAAAAAAAAAAAAAGCTAAGAGTGAGGGCTTTCAAGAAGATCATATGGGGTGGTTCCAAAAGGAGGGACTCCTTTTTCTGCGTGGGAACCTCCAGTGGAAGCTGGTTAACTCCTTACAAGCCACCACTTATTTAGGGGAGAAGGCCCTCCAAAGATTATTAGAAAGGTCCTTTAGAGGAACAGGCCTCCAACCGAGTATAAGGCAAGTGGTCTGCTCTTGTCCCACTTGCCAGTTAAACAACCCCCAAGGAGCTTGAAGACCCCAGGTGGCCCAGCCCATCCAATGGGGTGGGACCTGCTTAGGAGAGGACTGGTAGATGTCAGTTTCTCAAGGGTAAAAATACCTATTAGTTATGACAGATATATTCACAGGATGGGTTGAAGGTTTTCCCGCCCAGACTGAGGAAGTGTTAAAAAAAAAAACAACAAAAAACCTGCTCCATGAAATCATTCTGAGATTTGGTCTGCACAGGTCATTACAAAGTGACAACAGGACACCATTTTCTTCTAAGGTCACCCAAGGGGTCTCTAAAGCATTGGGCATTACTTATTACTTCCATTGTGCCAGGAGGCCTCAGTCTTTAGGAAAAGTAGAAAGAAGCAACTAATTCTTAAAATCAGCGATAAAAAAGATAACCCAGGAGACCTCCCTGGGATAGAAGGAGGCTTTACCAATAGCTCTCCTCTGCATGCATGTTGCCCCTAAGGAACAGGTTGGTCTTAGTCCTTATGAGATGGTATATAGGAGACCTTTTGTTTATGTCAATGACCTTTTCCTAGATCCACAGGCACAGACCCTCCAGTCTTATAGTATGGCCATTGGGCAACTCCAACAAGATATACACTTGTGGGATCAACAAGGACCCCCAAAATTCTAAAGAGCTACCACTATAGGCTCCAGGAACTCAAGTCCTAATTAAAGTCTGGAAAGATGGGCCCCCAAAGGCTCAACTCCAGCCCACAGGGAAGGGCCCCTACCTGTAATACTTTCTACCCCCACAGTAGTCAAGGTACTAGGACACAACTCCTGGATTCACTATTCATGAGTCAAGTGTGGAAGAAAACAGAAGAGGACACTCAATACACCTGTGAGCCCCTGGGAGATCTCAGACACCTATTCAGAACTACAAATGAGCACCATTCTAATGGAAACCCCCAAAATTAAGTTTCTGGAGATAAGATCTCTCAGGATAGCTCTAAAGAGCCAACACAGCTTGGCAGGGGTGGTACTCCAAAATAGACAGGAGATAGATCTCCTGATTCCTGAAAATGGAGGGACTTGAACCACCTTGAATGAGGTGTGTTGTTTTTGGGTAAATACTTCCAGTCAAGTTGAAGAAAGTCTCACAGACCTCAAGAAAAACGTTCAGATCCTACAGGATCTCAGAGAATGAGCTTGAGAGTTCTTGGGGTGGCTACAACCTCTCTTTGGGGGATCTTTCTCCGGGAAAGGGGGAATTTGGAGTTGGCTAATGCCTCTACCAACCTAGATAGCATACTGAAAAGCAGAGATACTACTTTGCCAACAAAGGTCCATCTAGTCAAGGCTATGGTTTTTCCAGTGGTCATGTATGGATGTGAGAGTTGGACTGTGAAGAAAGCTGAGCGCTGAAGAATTAATGCTTTTGAACTGTGGTGTTGGAGAAGACTCTTGAGAGTCCCTTGGACTGCAAGGAGATCCAACCAGTCCGTTCTGAAGGAGATCAGCTCTGGGATTTCTTTGGAATGAATGATGCTAAAGCTGAAACTCCAGTACTTTGGCCACCTCATGCAAAGAGTTGACTCACTGGAAAAGACTCTGATGCTGGGAGGGATTGAAGGCAGGAGGAGAAGGGGATGACAGAGGGTGAGACAGCTGGATGGCATCACTGACTCGATGGATGTGAGTCTGAGTGAATTCTGGGAGTTGGTGATGGACAGGGAGGCCTGGCGTGCTGCGATTCATGGGGTCACAAAGAGTCTCGGACACGACTGAGTGACTGAACTGAACTGAACTGAATGCCCCTACTAATATCTGTTATCACCACATTGATGCTGCTTATGATTGCTTCTGCTGCTGCTGCTGCTAAGTCGCTTCAGTCGTGTCCGACTCTGCGACCCCATAGATGGCAGCCCACCAGGCTCCCCCGTCCCTGAGATTCTCCAGGCAAGAACACTGGAATGGGTTGCCATTTCCTTATCCAGTGCATTAAAGTGAAAAGTGAAAGTGAAGTCGCTCAGTTGTGTCCAACTCTCAGCGACCCTATGGACCGCAGCCTTCTAGGCTCCTCCGTCCATGGGATTTTCCAGGCAAGAGTATTGGAGTGGGGTGCCATTGCCTTCTCCATGATTGCTCCATGTATTATCAATTGTCTAAGCCATTTTGTCTCTGCCCAGGCCAACAAGCTACAACATAGAGTGCCAGTTCAACAAGGATATGTAAAACTACACCTGACCACAGAAAGTACCATTCATCCTTAGATGGACATCATATAAGGACTCTGAGGCTTGGGAGAAGCAAGAAGGGGAGGTCCAATGCCCCCTTGCTGTCCCAGCTCAGCAATAGCCAGAGAGACTGTGACACTCCATTGCCAAAGAATTGGGCCTCCCATCTCTTGAGGGGGGAATGTTAGGTAGTTAGAATAGGGAAAAGGTGTCCAAAATGGCAGTGGCTAAAAGACAAAGAAAGGAAAAAGTCCGCAAAAGTGGAACAGAAGGAAATCCGTGGAGGGGAATGAGAACTTCAGGTGAAGTAAACACTGCCCCTTCTTGGCTAGCCCAATTTGCATAGGGCAGGCTCAGGGGGGAGGAGACAAATGTATAAAAGGAAGAGGCCTAGGCAGATTGAGTCCTCTCCTTTGGGGTCGGCCTGCCCTCACTCTTTGAGGGTGTATTATCCTTTGTTTTTCCTAATAAATCTGAGCTGCGACAGAAAAAAAAAAAAAAAAGTAGTTTTCCCTTAATTTGCCAATAGAACAGAAGTACTATTTCTATTGCCCTACCTTTGGGGGGGTGGGGGGGGAAACTGAGATTATCTGGCAACCTGGGGCTGGATTTGTACATGAAACCAACTGGGGGCTGCCCCATTCAGATGGGTGTTCTTTCTCCATTTTCCAAGCTCTTAATCTTCAATGAATTCTCCCATCTGACTCCTAGAGGCATTGCTGCAACATTCGGTCAAAATTCATCGAATCATGAACCATACGAAAAGGGATTTAACTGCATTCATTGTAGTGCCTTTTGATAGAGGGTTTTGAAACAACAATCCCCAAGAAGTAACTTATAAGTGGATTCTCAAGATACAGAAAAGATGCTTTTCTTGTGGCTGAAGGAACAGAGTCCTGGACAGGTTTAGATTATAAGAGATAGGAGATGGAAATTCAGGTATTTATTTCTCTGCTTTAACCATCCCAAAGGGCACAAATGGCTGATGTGCATCAGTTCTGCTGCTTTTCTTCTTACTTCTTGATTTTCAAATGCTGATCCCACACTAACATCATGCCACACCTCAGATGGACCATCCAAAGCAATAGTGAATGACTTCATTTTGTGAGGGAAAGGAATGATTTGGGAAGAAGTTAAGTAACACACATTTGCATTTCCAACATAGATAATTACAAGGATGATCTCAGGACCAGTGAGACTCTTGAGTATGGATGCTCAGGACTAGAAGGACAATGGTGATGGGGAAATGCTTGTAATACTTGGTGATGTTTCAAAACATTTGGTGTTCTTAGTCTTTATGGGAGATACATTATCTTTTCTGGAGACTGAAGTCAGGTTTAACCTGAGCAGGAGAGCCTAGGATAGCTGTTGTTTCTCATTGAGAGGCCTCAAGGTCAAGGCAGTTGTTTCCAAAGGACCACCCTTTGCCTGGTGCTGCCAGTTGCATCAGAATCATTGGGGGCAGGTTTCCTTACACTCGATTCATGATCCCTACACTTGGGGTTCTGATTCAGTAAGAGTAGGGGATCCTAGAAATATGTATTTTAAAGGTGTCCTAGGCAGTCTGAATGTGAGAATATCAGAGTAAAAGAATTGAAGAGATGGAGGGTCTAGCTCTTGCTCTTATGTGTTTTTTTTTTTTTTTTTGGTCAAGGTTTTAAAAATTTTGCTTTCTTTCTGTTACCGAGTCTGCAAAACTGTCAACACTTCTCTGCTTCTCTCCTCTGCAGTTGTAATGACTGATATCCTAGTGTTGCTTATGGTTTGCAGAACATATTCACACCCATTTTCGTTTGATTCTTAGAACAATCATATGCTGTAGATTTATATTATTTTATATAAAAGTAAAATCAAGGTCAGACATCAGGACAAAGTACTGGATGACAGAATGGGCAGTGAGCTCAGGCCTTTTGACCATAAAGTCTGGACTATTTTCTTAATTCATCTTTATTCATAAGCACCCCTAGAAGGAAAGAAAAAATGTAGCTGTGTTATGATATCATGATGATAGAATCAATCATTGAATATTGATTTTGATGAGATGCTATTTTAAAGACTTTCATCTAAAACGTTTTTCAGTATATCAGTAAAGTTTATGATAGTTAATGTTTATGGAAGGCCTGGTGTGTCACAGGCACTCACTTTTAAAAATGCATTATTGAGGTATAATTTACATAAAATAAACCACATCCACTTAAAGTACGCAATTCAGTAAGGTTTGATATGGGAAACCATCCCAACAAGCAAGTGAAGGCACCCGGACCCCCTACAGTGTCTTCATGTCCCCTTAAAACTTTCCTCTCACCCCTCCGGCCTTTGTTCCCAAGCAACTACCAATCCGTTCTCTGTTACCATAATCAGTTTGTATCCTCTATAATGGCATATAAGTTAATTGCACACTGTGTAGTCTTTTTGTCTTTATTCTCTCATTCAGTGTAATTATTATGAAATTTATTCATTGTGCATCAGTGGTTCATCTTTTTTATTTCTGAGTAATATTTCACTGATGATCTGTTTCCAATTTGACTGTTACACATAAAACTGCCATGAATATTCATGTACAAACATTTGTATGGACTTTATATTTCTTCTCTCTAGCAGTGAAATAGGTGTATGTTTAACTTCTAAAATTCTAACTGGTGTGTAGTGGTCTCACATTGTGGTTTTAGTTTGTGTTTTCCTAATAACCCATGAGGGCTTTAATAGCATCTTTTCATGTGCTTATGTTCCATCTGTCTCTTTTGGTGAGGTGTATGTTCAAATCTTCTGACTCTCTTTTCATCCTTATGACAACATTGTGATGTAGGTACTATTATCATCCCCTTTCCTGAGAGGTAGAGACACCCATACCTTTCCCAATTTCATACAGCTTGTGAGAGGTAGGATTTTTCATCTTTATGCTAAATAGTCATGAAAATTTGAAGCTTTTTCACCTAAATCCTCTTGTACAAAATAAACAACAGACATGGATATGGAAACTAATGGGGAAAGTCAGTGAATGAGGCTGTAGTTGTGTCTCTAGTTTGTCCGCTGGCACATTGGAGATACAGTGGGAGACCCATAAACTGCCCAGGGAATTGTGTATGGGACAAGCTCAGTCTGTCATCAAAAATAATTCCACACAGGTAATGGCCATCTGCTCCCCGAGGCCCCCAAGGGCTGGGACTGACAGAGGCAAAGGAGGTGAGGGGACTGAGAGGTGAGCACTAAACAATGTGATGCTATTAATGGGGGAAAAACTAAAGCCAGGAGCCAAAACTGATGTCTCACTGAACTGTCTAAGGTTTCCTGGAGAAGTACAAGTCTTATCCCAAGGATAACAGGGCTGGAGAAGAGTGATATCATGTGCCAGAGAGAGACATAACCTAACCCCTAGGCAGGCTTATAATTAGATATTATTTAAAACTTATATTCCTTAAATATTTTCTCAATATTTATTTAGTGAGGGTGAGAAGAAACTAACTTTCTCTGAATAAAGAAAGGATAATGTTAGGATCAAAATAAAGGATTGATTACAGACAAGTTTTCAAACCATGGAACTTCCAAAGGGACATATTAAACCACATAGAATTTAGATATTTAGATAAGTCACTGAGTCACAGGAATTAGCATTATTCAGCTTTAGATGCTTTCAAGTGCTGGCTGTGGGGTTAGTGGGCTTCCCTACAGCTGTAGGAAACAAGTCACTGGTCTTGAAAATCACTCAACAGGGGGAGATAGGTTGGTGCTGGTGAGATATGGCTTTTTATTTTCATTGTAGTGGGTTTTCTACTTGAACAGGACTAAACTCTTTAACATTTTGCTGGTTATGTAAGAAGTCACACGTGGGAACCTGGGTTTCCTGACGCCATTTTTGCTCTATGTCTTTGCGCTTAACATCATTCTGGTGGCGTGCCACATGGATGGCTCCTGCTTACTAGGAATCAAAATATGCCTGAGTATTTGTCAACCTTTGCTTCTCCTTCACTGACCTTGCACCTGGACACATGTGGTCCTCAGTGGGGGCAATACTCACTTTTCTAGGGAGCACATGGGAATGCATAGAGGTGTCTGGGGTTGTCACAATGATGGGGTGACATCACTGGATGCCAAATACCCTACAATGTGCCTGGACTAACACTATCCAAGCTAGTGGTGTCTTCTATTTGCCCAACCCACTTTCAACCCCAATAAATAAATAAACTTACCCAGGGAGTTTGGGCCTCAGAACCAAGCATATGGTGTGGACTTACTAGCCAAGAGAGGAATAAAGATATATATTATAAAATAATTATAAATTGATAATATAAATTATATTTTATTTACATATAATTATATATAATTAATATACTTTAATTATAAAATTATAATATAAATTATATTATTTATAATTATATAATATAATTATATATCTATTGATTATTAAAATTTAACTTAAATATATAATTATAATACAATAATTTAAATATAATAATTATTATTATATATTTATTATTTAACCAATAGTCTATTAAAAGCATCATCCTTATTTTGCAGGTGACAAAATAAAACTGAATCAGAAAAGCATTGGTAAAGGAAAGGATCAAACTCAGTCTGTCCAACTAAAAAATATATGCTCTTTCTACCCTTAAGATTTATTATGGGTTGAATTATGTCCCTCAAAGTTCATATGTTGAGTACATCAGAATGTGATCTTATTTGAAGATACAGTTGTTACTGAAGTTAGAAGTTAGGATGAAGTCATACTAGAATAGGGAGGAGGCCTGATCTTATATGACTGGTGTCCTATAAATAGAGACATTCAGATATACAGATATGAATACAGGGAGATGCCATCTGGACATGAAGGAAGAGACTGGAGTGATACACTTACAATCTATGAAACACCAATGATGGCCAGCAAACCACCAGAAGCCAGAAGAGACATGTAGAGCAGATTCTCCCTAATGCCCTCAGAAGGATCAAAACCTGGTTATACCTTGATCTTGGACTTCCAGCCTCCAGAACTGTGAGACAACAAGTTTCTGTCTTCTAAGCCACCCAGTCTATGGTAGTTTCTTACAGCAGTCCTATTATTCTACCTATCTCAAGAAATGTAAATTGATATAGCAACTGTGGGGAACAGTATGGAGAGCCTTTAAAAAAGTTAACATAGAACAACCATACGATCCAGAAAACCATAATTCAAAAGGATACATGTACTCCAATGTTCACTGCAGTACCATTTACAATAGCCAGGGCATGTATATTTACAATGTTATAATACCAGAACATGGCCATGCATCTCTGGCCATTCATCTCTTGCTTTGAGAACCCAGTATGAAAAGGCAAAAAGATATGATACCAGAAGATGTCATAATGCTTGACCCCTAGGTCAGTAGGTGTCCAGTATGCTATGGGGAAGAGGGAAGAGATAGCTCCAGGAAGAATGAAGAGGCTGGTCCCAAAGCAGAAATAATGCTCAGTGGTGGATGTGTCTGGTGGTGAAAGTATAATCTGGTGTTGTAAAGAATAATACTGCATAGGCACCTCGAGTGCTTGGTCCATGAATCAAGGTAAACTGGATGTGATCAAGGAGGACATGGTAAGATTGAACATCAACATCTTAGGAATCAATGAACTAAAATGGATGGGAATGGTGAGTGTAACTCACAGGACCATTGTATCTACTACTGTGGGCAAAAAGCCCTAGAAGAAATGAAGAAACCTTCATAGACAATAAGGGAGTTTACAATGCAGTACTGGGTGCAGTCTCAAAAATGACAGTAATCTCAGTTCATTTCCAAGGCAAACCATTCAACATCACATAATCCAAGTCTATGCCCCAACCATTAATGCCAAAGAAGCTGAGGTTTAATGGTTCTATGAAGACCTACAACACCTTCTAGAACTAACACCAAAAAAAAAAAAAAAAAGATGTTTTTCATCATATAGGATTGGAATGCAAAAGTAGGAAGTCAATAGATACCTGGAGTAACAGGCATGTATGGCCTTGGAGTACAAAATGAAGCAGGGCAAAGGCTAACAGAGTTTTGTCAAGAGAATGCACTGGTCATAGCAAACACCCTCTTCCATGTGGTCTACATAGGGACATCACCAGATGGTCAATACTGAAATCAGATTGATTATATTCTTTGCAGGCAAAGATGGAGAAGCTCTATACAGTCAGCAAAAACAAGACCTAGAATAGCTGTGGCTCAGATCATGAGCTCCTTATTGCAAAATCCAGGATTAAATTGAAGAAAGTAGGGAAAATCACTAGGTCATTCTGGTATGACTTAAATCAAATCCTCATGATTATACAGTGGAGGTGAGGAATAGATTCAAGGGATTAGATCTGGTAGATAAAGTCACTAAAGAACTACAGATGGAATATTGTACAGGAGGCAGGGACCAAAACTAACCCAAAGAAAAAGAAATGCAAGAAGGCAAAGTGTCTTAGGAGGCCTTACAAATAGATGAGAAAAAGGAAAGAAGTGAAAGGCACAGAGAAAAGGGAAAGATATACCCATCTGAATGCAGAGTTCCAAAGAAGAGTGAGATAAGAAAAGCCTTCTTAGGTGAACAATGCAAAGAAATAGAGGAAAACAATAGA
>NW_020867257.1:0-40385 GCF_003369695.1 Bos indicus x Bos taurus | reverse complement strand
ATTCATGGGCCCCACCCCACACCTGCTGAGCCTCAGTCTCTGGGACTGGGGAGTATGTGTGTTAACAAGTCCTCCTGAAGATTCTGACCCTGCAGAGAAGTTTGATAGCCACTGATAGAGGTCACTTGGGTGTAACACTTGGGCCCCTTACCCCATGCAGGACCCCTAACATAAAGAGCAGTGGGTGCACAGTGAGCCGTAAGGCGTTAGTTACTGGGGTAGATTCAGATACTGCATCATAAGAACTTTGAAAACACTCATAGTTTATAGAAATTGCTGCTGCTACTGCTGCTAAGTCGCTTCAGTCGTGTCCGACTCTGTGCGACCCCATAGACGGCAGCCCACCAGGCCCCCGTCCCTGGGATTCTCCAGGCAAGAATGCTGGAGTGGGTTGCAATTTCCTTCTCCAATGCATAAAAGTGAAAAGGGAAAGTGAAGTCGCTCAGTCGAGTCCGACTCTTAGCGACCCCATGGACTGCGGCCCACCAGGGTCCTCCCTCCGTCCATGGGATTTCCAGGCAAGAGTACTGGAGTGGAGTGCCATTGCCTTCTCCGGTAGAAATTGCTATTCTGTACCAAACTGTGAACTACCATCTCTGAAATTTCTCTCGAAACAGCACTCACCACTTTAACAAACATCTCTGAGTTTCTGCTGTGTGTCAGGTTCCAATTAATTTCTTTCAAAATGAAGAAGGGAGTTATCTGGCTCTTAAGATCTTCAAACTGCTAGCATATTTTTCCTTTAACCAGGATCTTTGTAATGGTGTAGTGTTTCATATCTCATTTTTATTTTCGTTTTTAGCATTTAATTGCTCCTTCTGAAGTTATTTTTTTTTATTGTTGTTAACTCAGAATGCCAGAAAGATATTTTGGAAGAGATGTGTTTAGTTTGTGAGTGAGTTCTGAACAAAATTTTAAGAAAAAAAAAGATTCACATTGGCAGGACATATTTTTTGATCTTTGTATAGTTTATGTAATATATTTTACAAGTAGAATAAATAGGGATCCTGAAATTTCTTATAAATCAAAATGAGAGAGAAGATTTGTTCCCCCTTTTCTGAAAAGCCCAATGCCAGAGCTAGCTACCTCCTAGGAACTCTGAAAAGGAATCAGTTGCTATGGGATGCCCTTGGAAAACAATTATGGATGCCAGGTATATCCAAATCATGTGGTTCCTCATTCTCCAAGGTTCTGAACAATTTCTGTAGATGAGGCTGAGAACTTTACTCATGAAATATTCAGTGATGAAGGTTCTGTGAATGGTTTGCATTTCAATTGTGGGGTTTTTAGTTTATGTTTGTTTGTTTTTCTGCTTCTCCTTTGGTGACTTAATTTAAATATTATGTCTAAATCCATTACTGACTTATTCTGAGACTATGGAAAAAATGTTGTATATATTTCTCAGTTTTTCTGGATGCAGGATGTATGGTCTTGAGGTGGCACTGCCAGCATGATTTCAAAGTATCACCCCAGAGCTCCCCTACGTGCTGTATGGTACAACCTGGACTCTACTAATATGTTAAAGCGAGCGAAAAATGCTGAATACGTGGCCACATAATTAATTATGTATGCGTGTTTTAATTTAAACACTCTGAAAGGCTTGCTCCACTGATGTCAAGGCTAACTAAATTTTCTTCGAAACAACTTTTGGAATGTGGTAAATTTTAAGCCAGTCTAGGAAAAGTCATGAGCGTCTGAAAATAAAGTTTGTCCCTTGTAACTTTTCTGTATTCCTCAGAATCATGCCTGTACATACTTGTTCGTAAGTACTCAAAGAACATATAATCAGCATCCTTCTGTAACAAAGTATAAATATGACATATATCTTGTTTTGCATGTAATTTGATGTTGTGATTTTCTGCCTTCAAGTTTCAAATCACCTCCAAAAGGGAGGACTTTCGAATCTTGGGAATATTTACTAGAACCCTTTAGCTCTAGCAGTGAAGAACAGAAATTCACTTGAAATGTTTACTTTTCATGGCACTGAGGTTTACTTTTAGGGATACTGCTGTCAGTCTTGTAGGGTCTAGCTTCAGGTCCTCTCTAACCACGTACAAAGGAGGAAAGGTAAGAGCTGGGAAAAACTGGGACTCGGATACAAACAAGATGCATGCCCACCTCCCTCAGGAGGAATAGCTAGCTTGTAGTGCCTGTGACAGTTGCCAGCATTTTTGTTACTCCCTGTCAATCCCCAGTGCCTGATGGTACTGCCCTAGATTTTTCTGTTGTTTGAGTTTTGACTTTCAAGCCATTCTTTGGGGGGTATTCTGTAATCCAAGACTGGGTCTCTGAAAAGCACTGTGGAAATTCCACATTATTTGCAGGGCTCAGAAGATACCTTGAGTCTTCTCCCTTAGCATGGTTATTATTATTATGTTATTATCTTTGACAATAAGGGACATAAAGAGACCTGAATAGTGAGCTGCTGCTGCTGGTAAGTCGCTTCAGTTGTGTCTGACTCTGTGCAACCCCATAGACGCAGCCCACCAGGCTCCCCCGTCCCTGGGATTCTCCAGGCAAGAAACACTGGAGTGGGTTGCCATTTCCTTCTCCAATGCATGAAAGTGAAAAGTGAAAAGTGAAAGGGAAGTTGCTCAGTTGTGTCTGACTGTTAGCGACCCCATAGACTGCAGCCTACCAGCCTCCCCCATCCCTGGGATTTTCCAGGCAAGAGTACTGGAGTGGGCTGCCATTGCCTTCTCAGGAGAGCCTTATAAAGACAGTGTAAGGCAGTGGAAAGAGGCATCATCTTTACATTTAGAGAGACCTCAAGTTTTGGGGCAAGATGTACTACCTTAATTTCTCTATCAGTAGTACAGGCATAATTATACGACACGAAGACCTATCTTCTGCTGAGTCATCCACTTTCTGTGTGTATTTCATCGGCCAACCTTTGAGACAAAGGATGTTTGAAATGTGTTTTTGTAGCTGAGCATGTTGCCCCATTCATTGATACAGAGATTCTGTTGATAACAATGTAGTAATGGGCAATGGTAGGCAACTAGAAATCTATGTAGCGCAGATGCTGGACAAGAATGGTACTTTGAAGAGCGAGTGACAGTGGATGTGTTGGGTACATGTGAGTGCATTGGGGAATAGAAGGTGAGAGAGAAGTGTAATAACAAATTTCTAGGCAACTAGGTGGCTTGAGGATGTTCAAGTCAAGCAGACAGGCCCTGAAATAGAAACACTCTGGGCATGATTGCTGTTGTTCAGTCACCAAGTCCATGTCCAACTCTCCATGACCCATGAACTGCAGCATATCAGGCTTCCCTGTCCTTAACTATCTCCTTGAGTTTTGCTCAAACTCACGTCCGTTGAGTCAGTGATGCCATCCAACCATCTCATCCTCTGTCACCCCCCTTCTCCTCTTACACAGCATCAGGGTCTTTTCCAGTGAATCAGCTCTTATCATTAGTGGCCAAAGTATTGGAGCTTCAGCTTCAGCATCAGCCCCGCCCTTCCAATGAATATTCAGGGTTGATAGCCTTAGGATTGACTAGTTTAATCTCCTTGCTGTCCAAGTGACTCTCAAGAGTCTTCTCCAACAGCACAGTTCTAAAGCATCAATATTTTGATGCTCAGCCTTCTTTATGTCCAACTCTCACATCCATACATGATACTGCAAAAAGCATAGCTTTGACTCTATGGACCTTGTCAGTAAGTGATGTCTCTGCTTTTTAATACACTGGCTAGGTCCTGCCACAGCTTTTTTCTTCCAAAGAGTGAATGTCTTTTAATTTCATGGCAGCAGTCCACCATCCACAGTGGTTTTGGAGCCCAAGAAAATAAAATCTGTCACTGTTGCCATGATATTGTAATAATAATGATATCTCTATCTAGGTCTTGAAGCAGTTTACTAAATGATTATATCTAAATCTTGCAGTAATCCTGAAAGTTTTTTTAAGTAGATGTGTTTATTACTATTTCATTAATGAAGAAATTGAGGCTTAAGATGGCAAGAGCACATGCCCAGTTAGTAGAGACCTGCCCTGGACCTTAGCTTTACTTTATTCAGTTCATCTCCTTAATAGAGAGGGAGCAGGTTGTAGAAGAAATGAGAATGAAGATGACTCTGTGATTAGGTAGAAAAAAAAGGAAAGAGGGAGTGTAATGATTTGAGAGTCTACCCTACCTATCAGGGCTTCCCTGATAGCTCAGTTTGGTAAAGAATCTGCCTTCAATGCAGGAAGACCTAGGTTGGATCCCTGGGTTGGGAAGATCTCCTGGAGAAGGGAATGGCTACCCACTCCAGTATTGTGGTCTAGAGAATTCCATGGACTGTACAGTCCATGGGCTCTCGAAGAATCAGACACAACTGAGCAAGTTTCACTACCTGGGTGCAATCAAAATGTCATCATTTAATAGCTTGTGGTGAACTTGGGTGGAGCTTCCCAGGTGGTGGAGTGGGAATCCCCCTGCCAGTGCAGGAGACGCAGGTCAATCCCTGGGTTGGGAAGGTCCCCTGGAGAAGGAAATGGCAACCCACCCCAGTATTCGTGCCTGGAAAATTCCATGGACAGAGGAGCCTGGCGGGCTACAGTCCGTGGGGTCGCACAGAGTCGGACACGACTGAGCCTGCGCGTGCTTGGGGGAGGTAGTTAACATCACCGTCTTCTTTTATCTACGGGCAAGTGGTAGTCGTGACCCACAGAGGCCGTGGCTAGGAGAAACAAATTAAAAATTGATTGAGTTAATTGAGGTTGCTGACAAAATAAATCCAGAAAAAAAAATCTGTAGATTCTGTATAAAGTAGTAACAAGCAGCTAAAAGTATAATGAGAGGAAAATGTCTGTTCCCAACATCAATAAACTACAAAATAGCTGAGAGCCATAAATGTGAAATGTGTTCAACCAACTTCTGTTGGATCCTAATTTTACTCCCCTTGCCCCTCATCCCTTTACCCCCAAAACATATTTAAAACCTGCACAAAAAAAACCCAAAGCACCAATGTGGTATTATGCTTCCAATAAAGAATGAAGCATCTGGTATATGCCAAACAGAGATTAAAAATTATTCCAAAAAAAGAAGAAAATTACTCTGAACTCTAAGGCCATTAGAGGAAAACAGGTTTATAATAAAAGTGGTCAAAAAATGTAAGACATAATGAAGGGAAAGCCAAGAAAAGCACAAAAGGGAAAGATAAAAACTGTTACAAAACCAAAACCCATATTAGAAGCAATTAGATATAAGTCAACTTTGTGGGAAAATTGAGCTTTGACTTAAATGGCACTTTGGGGAAAAATTTCACAGATTGCAGAGCATATGGACAGAGGAAGAAAACTGGTTAAGGAGAGTAATGGTAATAGAGGACAAATAACAGACAAAAAGCACAAAACCATGTGACTTTCCAGGAAAAAAAAGAGAGAAAGATCAAAGGGAAGTGAAAATAATATAAAAACATATTGCATTTCTTCGGTCTCGAACTATTGTTAATTTCAAGATGCCACCATGATTTAAAAAGAGCTTTCAAGAGATAAAAGTAAATGATTAATTACTGCATGGGACATGTTACTTACAAGTTATTTCTTAGTTTGAGAAACACAAAATGTGAAAAAAAATCTTTTAATTGAAGAAATATGGAATTAGATGAAAACTTTGCTAAAGTAAAAGAACATCTAAATTGGCAGATCAAAATCCTCAGTCTCATTATGTTCCAGGAAAACAAAAACAAAGATTAGCATGGTGTTATTGAGATTAATAGATACATTATGTGGACAGAAAAATTAAAAATAAATTAGGCTAACCAAATGAATTATCTCAATAACATCAGATTCTGGAAGGCGATGACTCAGTAACAAGAAACTGAAGGAAAACTGAAATGGATGAGACCCAAGAATATATTCTATATATAGCCACATTCTATATATGGGTTGTGTTCTATTTCTGTTAAACAGTACTGATTTAGACTGTTGGCAAGTTGAAAATGTATCCGAAAGACAGTCACAATTATGACAGACTTCAGAATATATGACTTAATCCTTTGCTACACAGTGTTTTCAGAGGACCAGCCTCCTTTAGGGTCTTGTTTAAATATAAAGAATGCACTCCAGAGCTATTGAATCAGAGCCTGCATTTTAAAAAGACACCCAATATCTGGACAAAACTTTAAATCAAAAAGATACATGCAAGACTATGTTCATAACAGCACTATTCACACAGTGAGACATGAAGAGCACCTAAATGTCCATTGGTGGATGACTGGCTAATGAAGATGTGGTACATATATACAGTGTGGTACATTTCAGGCGTAAAGATAATGAAATAATGCCATTTGCAGCAACATGAACGGACCTAGAAAGTGTCATACTAACTGAAGTAAGTCAGAAAAAGAAAGGCAAATACCACATGATATCCTTATACGTGGAATCTAAAATATGACACAAATGAGCCTATGCAAGAAACAAACAGACTCACAGACATAGAGAACATTCTTGTGGTTGCCAAGGGGAGATTGAAAGGGGGAGGGATGGAGTGGGGGTTTGGGATTCAGTTCAGTTCAGTTCAGTCACTCAGTCATGTCTCTGCGACCCCATGGACCGCAGCACGCCAGGCCTCCCTGTCCATCACCAACTCCCAGAGTTTACTCAAACTCATGTCCATTGAGTCAGTGATGCCATCCAACCATCTCATTCTCTGATGTCCCCTCCTCCTCCTGCCTTCAATCTTTCCCAGCATCAGGGTGTTTTACAATAAGTCAGTTCTTCCCATCAGGTGGCCAAAGTATTGGAGCTTCAGCTTCAGCTTCAGCATCAGTCCTTCCAATGAATATTCAGAACTGATTTCCTTTAGGATGGACTGGTTGGATCTCCTTGCAGTCCAAGGAATTCTCAAGAGTCTTCTCCAACACCACATTTCAAAAGCATCAATTCTTCAGTGCTCAGCTTTCTTTATAGTCCAACTCTCATATCGTACATGACTATTGGAAAAACCATAGCTTTGACTAGATGGACTTTTGTTGGCAAACTAATGTCGCTGCTTTTTAATATGCCTTCTAGTTCGGTCATAGCTTTTCTGCCAAGGAGTAAGTGTCTTTTAATTTCATGGCTGCAGTCACCATCTGCAGTGATTTTGGAGTCTAAAAAGATAAAGTCAGTCACTGCTTCCACTGTTTCCCCATCTATTTGCCATGAAGTGATGGGACCAGATGCCATGATCTTAGTTTTCTGAATGTTGAGTTTTAAGCCAACTTTTTCACTCTCCTGTTATACTTTCATCAAGAGGCTCTTTAGTTCTTCGCTTTCTGCCATAAGGATGGTGTCATCTGCATATCCGAGGTTATTGATATTTCTCCCAGCAATCTTGATTCCATCCTGTGCTTCATCCAGCCCAGTGTTTCTCATGATGTACTCTGCATATAAATTAAATAAGCAGAGTGACAATATACAGCCTTGACATACTCCTCTCCTGATTTCGAACATATCTGTTGTTCCATGTCCAGTTCTAACTGCTGCTTCCTGACCTGCATACAGATTTCTCAAGAGGCAGGTCAGGTGAAGTTTTCCACACTTTCTGGTAATCCACAGAGTCAAAGGCTTTGGCATGGTCAATAAAGCAGGAGTAGACGTTTTTCTGGAACTCTCTTGCTTTTTTGGTGATCCAGCAGATGTTGGCAATTTGATATCTGGTTCCTCTGCCTTTTCTAAATTCAGCTTGAACATCTGGAAGTTCATGGTTCACGTACTGTTGAAGCCTGGCTTAGAGAATTTTGAGCATCACTTCACTAGCATGTGAGATGAGTGCAATTGTGTGGTAGTTTGAGCATTCTTTGGCATTGCCTTTTTTGGGATTGGAATGAAAACTGACCTTTTCCAGTCCTGTGGCCACTGCTGAGTTTTCCAAATTTACTGGCATATTGAGTGCAGCACTTTCATCTTTCAGGATTTGAAATAGCTCAACTGGTGTTCCATCACCTCCACTAGCTTTGTTCATAGTGATGTTTCCTAAGTGATGTTTCCTAAGTTTCCATAGTGATGTTTCCACTTGACTTCTCACTCCAAGGTGTCTGGCTCTAGGTGAGTGATCACACCATCGTGATTATCTGGGTCGTGAAGATCTTTGCTGTACAGTTCTTCTGTGTATTCTTGGCACTTCTTCTTAATATCTTCTGCTTCTGTTAGGTTCATAACATTTCTGTCCTTTATCGAGCCCATCTTTGCATGAAATGTTCCCTTGGTATCTCTAATTTTCTTGAAGATATCTCTAGTCTTTCCCATTCTGTTGTTTTCCTCTATTTCTTTGCACTGATCACTGAGGAAAGCTTTCTTATCTCTCCTTGCTATTCTTTGGGACTCTGCATTCAAATGGGTATATCTTTCCTTTTCACTTCTCTTCTTTTCACAGCTATTTGTAAGGCCTCGTCAGACAGCCATTTTGCTTTTTTTGAATTTCTTTTTCTTGAGGATGGTCTTGATCCCTGTCTCCTGTATGATATCATGAATCTCTGTCCATAGTTCTTCAGGCACTCCCTCTATCAGATCTAATCCCCTGAATCTATTTCTCACTTCCACTGGATAATCATAAGGGATTTGATTTAGGTCATACCTGAATGGTCTAGTGGTTTCCCCCCACTTTCTTCAATTTCAGTCCGAATTTGGCAATAAGGAGTTCATGATCTGAGCCACAGTCAGCTTCCAGTCTTGTTTTTGCCGACTCTATAGAGCTTCTCCATCTTTGGCTGCAAAGAATATAATCAGTCTGATTTCAGTATTGACCATCTGGTGATGTCCATGTGTAGAGTCTTCTCTTGTGAATACGCAAAAAGATAGTTTGGGATTAGCAGATGCAAACTGTTATATAGAACAGATAAACAACAAGGACCTACTATACAGCACAGGGAACTATATTCAATATCCTGTGATAAACCATATGGAAAAGAATATGAAAAAGAGTGAATATTCATGGCTAACTGAATGACCTTGCTGTACAGCAGAAATTAACACAACATTGTAAATCAAATCTACTTCAGTAAAACAAAATTTAAAAAATGATGCCCAGGTAATTCTTGGGCATATTAAAGCTGCAGAAACACTGTCCTAATTAACCGCTTCTGAAAAGTCACTTGGCCCAGCACTTCCTAACGGGCTTGTGCTATAAGGACGCTGCATGTGCTGAGTTATTGCTCTCCTTCACCCGGGAGGTGAGGTAGAAGGCCTTGGACTGAGGACCTAAAGCACATTGTCCTTTTCTCTGTGTTCCATGATCTATAATTGTGCTGTCCTGTTAGGTAGCCACTCAACATAGGTGGTTACTAAGCACTTGAAATGTGTCTGAGTTGATTTGTGCTGTGGGAGTAAAATATATACCAGATTTTGAGGGCTTAGTATGAAAAAATAATGTGAAGTGTCTCATTAATAATCTTTATATTGACAATAAATTGATATTTAGATATGTCAGGTTAAGTGAAACATATTATTTAATTCATTTCACCTATTTATTTGGAAGAAAAGCAATGACAGACGTCGACAGTGTATTAAAAAGCAGAGAGATTACTTTGCCTACAAAGGTCTGTATAGTCAAAGCTATGGGTTTTTTTAGTAGTCATGTACAGATGTGAGAGCTGGACAATAAAAAAGGCTGATAGCCAAAGAATTAATGCTTTTGAACTATGGTGCTAGGGAAGATTCTTGAGAGTCCCATGGACAGCAAGGAGATCCAACCAGTCAATCCTAGAGGAAATCAATCCTAAATATTCATTGAAAGGACTGATGCTGAAGCTGAAACCCCAATACTTTGGCCACCTGATGTGAAGAACTGATGCATTGGAAAAGACCCTGATGCTGGGAAAGATTGAAGGCAGAAGGAGAAGGGACAGCAGAGGATGAGATGGTTGGATGGCATCACCAGCTTGATGGACATGAATTTGAGCAAGCTCTGGGAGTTGGTGATGGACAGGGAGGCCTGGCATGCTGCAGACCATGGGATTGCAGAGTCAGACATGACTGAGTGACTGAACTGAACTGACTCAAGGGAAAACAGGGATTATAATGTTATATCAGATAATGTTGAGAGCAAATAATGTTGAGAGCATACTCAGTGAGGCCTCGTTCATGTTTTTTTTTTTTTTTTTTTAACTTTCTTCTCTTTCTCCATCTGCTCCTTGTTTTAACCTTCTTTTTAAAAAACTGTTATTTTTTGAGTGCTATTGATAAACAGCAGTAAAGTCTGGGGTAACAACAGTGACCCAAATCAGATATCCTTCTCTGATGGAGTTTCTGACCTTGTGGTGGCACAAGCTGTGTCCAAAGGTCACGTAATAATGATTACAAATGAGTATAATCCACGAGGACAACATAAACCTTAGGAAATAACTAGCCTGTTACAGAAATATATTAAGCTAAACTGTAGGAAATAAAAGAAAATTGACGAAAATATAGTGTAGGGGAAATGCATTGCCTTTATTTTAGTCCTTGAGAAATTATATAGGCAAAAATAAATAAGGATAATCTAATAGATTAATAATAAATTCTATTATTATCAGGAATAATATGATTTTTTGTTCAAACATCTATTAGCCTTTTTAAAACGTGAGCTTATGTTGGTCACATGGGAAACCTCAGTGGATTAAAAAAAGAAAATAGCACAGATCACAATCTCTGAATGCAACGCATTGAAGCCAAAAGTAATAATAAAAGTAGGAGTTACACTCACACTGAAAAATAAAACAGCTTCAATAAAAAAGCCCCAAATTAAAATCTCTAACTATTTAAAAATTTAAAACCATAATTGAAGAATAACTGCCCTATAACAATCATGAAAATGCTCGCTTACCAAAGGCAGTGTTGTAGAGATATAGTTATAATCAGGAAAATGCATTGCTCAAAAAGTTTTCACTCCTAAGAAAAAAAAGAAAGAATAGAAATAATGGCTTAATCATTCAATTCAAGAAATTATAGGAAAACACAAAATGAACCCAAGTAAAGATAGAAACAGAAAATTGAGAATTAAGGCAAAGAAAAATAATAGGATTCATTAATACATGCAAAAAAGTTCTTTGATGAAAAATTTCTCAGTAAAAAGGATGACCTACTGATTGCCATAATCCAGAAAGAAAGAAAGAAAACAAATACATAATATTAGGAAAGAGAAGTTAGAGATAACCCTAGAGGGGAGAGAAAAAAAGAGAAGATAATGTGCCTGATTTTATCATAAACAATTTGAAACCAAGATGCAATGGAAAAAAGAAAGCAAGAATGATAATTACAACATCCACCTGAAGAAGCAGTAGAAAGCTGATGTGGCATCTAACACTGGAAGGAATTAAGACAGCTGAAAGCTAGCACCCTTGACCCTGGGTAAATCCCGTCAAAACTTGAAGTGACAGATGACTCCTCTAACATTTAAAATGTTTAGAAACAAAGAGAAGGAAGAAAAGCTTCCTAATCATTCTTGTAAATGCAGCAGAATTGATACAAAAACCAAAAAGAGGTCACAAAAAGTAAAAGACATCAGTGTTCCTCACTTCCAAACAATGGTTCAAACTTTCCGAATCAAATACTAGCAAGTAAAATCTGACAGTACATACAAGAGGATGCATGATGACTACCTGGGGTTTGTTCCATAGTAGTTCGATGTTAAGAACTCTAATACGTTACCCACTAAGGTCTTGTTGAGGGCTTCCCAGATAGCTCTAGTGATAAAGGACCCACCTGCCAATGCAGATAGAGTTAAAGAGACATGGATTTGATCCCTGGGTCAAGAAGACCCCCTGGAGGAGGACACAGCAACCCTCTCCAGTACTCTTGCCTGGAGAACCCCATGGAGAGAGGAGCCTGGTGGACTACAGTCCATGGAGTTGCAGAGTTGGACATGACTGAAGTGACTCAGCACACACACACACACACACACACACATCTTGTTAAAGCTAAGCATATTATTAGTTTGTAAAAGAAAAATATACCTGGTAATTACAGTAGATGTTGAAAAAGTAATATTTCACAGCTATTCACAATTCTCTTAAATTTTGGGTTAAAATAAAATAGGATTTAAAAAAATTTTTATTTTTTATTGAAGGATAATTGCTTTACAGAATTTTGCTGTTTTCTGTCAAACCTCAACATGAATCAGCCATAGGTATACATATATCCCCTCCTTCTTGAACCTCCCTCCCATCTCCCTCCCCATCCTACCCCTCTAGGTTGATACAGAGCCCCTGTTTGAATTTCCTGAGATATACAGCAAATTCCCATTGGCTATCTGTTTTACATATGGTAATGTAAGTTTCCATGTTGCTCTTTCCATACATCTCACCCTCTCCTCCCCTCTCCCCATGTCCGTAAGTCTATTCTCTATGTCTGTTTCTCCACTGTTGCCCTGGTACTAAATAAATTCTTTAGTACCATTTTTCTAGATTCTGTATATGTGTATTAGAATATGGTACTTATCTTTCTCTTTCCAACTCACTTCACTCTGTGTAATAGGTTCTAGGTTCATCCACTTCATTAGAACTGACTCAAATGTGTTCCTTTTTATGGCTGAATAATATTCCATTGTGTATATGTACCACAACTTCTTTATCCATTCACCTGTCGATGGATATCTAGGTTGCTTCCATGTTCTAGCTATTGTAAACAGTGCTGCAATGAACAATGGGATACATGTGTCTTTTTCAATTTTGGTTTCCTCATCAAAAAATCTACAAACAATAAATGCTGAAAAGAATGTGGAGAAAAGGGAACACTCTTGCACTGTTGGTAGGGATGTAAATTGATACAGCCACTGTGGAAGACGGTATGGTGATTCCTTAAAAAACTAGGAATAAAACCACCATATGACCCAGCAATCTCACTCCTAGGCATGTACCCTGAGGATTTTTTTTTTAATATGGTGTGGGGTGTCAGAAGATTAGCCAAGATGGTGTGTTCAGACTCTCTCGTCCTTTGTTTTGTAATTAATGACTATGTAACAGCGTTGGATGGCATCACCGACTCAATGGACATGAGTTTGGGTAAACTCTGGGAGTTGATGATGGACAGGGAGGCCTGGTGTACTGCGGTTCATGGGGTCTCAAAGAGTCGGACACGACTGAGTGACTGAACTGAACTGAACTGAACAGCTGAGATCATTTATAGCACCGCACACGCACATCATGAGGTACTCACTTGGTCGGGGCAACTGTGTGCAGTATGCCTAAATAACCTTCACCTGGAAAAGCCCTGAAGGGTTGTGTGAGGTTATGTTGTGTTATGCTCTGTCTGCTGCTATGGCTGCTGTGTCAGCCAGGAGAGAATAAACACATCTGCAGTTCCTACCGGAGAAGGCAATGGCACCCCACTCCAGTACTTTTGCCTGGAGAATCCCATGGACGGGGGAGCCTGGTGGGCTGCAGTTCATGGGGTCGCTGGAGTTGGACGCGACTGAGTGACTTCACTTTCACTTTTCACTTGCATGCATTGGAGAAGGAAATGGCAACCCACTCCAGTGTTCTTGCCTGGAGAATCCCAGGGACAGGGAAGCCTGTTGGGCTGCCGTCTATGGGGTTGCACAGAGTCGGACACGACTGAAGCGACTTAGCAGCAGCAGCAGCAGTTCCTACAGCGCTCCAGTCTCTTAGCTCGTGCCTGGCCTACCCTGGGTTCAGCAGACAGTGCAGGCTGTTCAGTGTGAACAGCAAAACAACTGGCATCAGAAACAGGGTCAGCAATACAACTGGCGTAGTTGGCAGGATACCCAGGGGGTAGGGGAGCCTGAGGCTCCACTGGGTGGAGGAAGCCAATGGCCACCAGATAGTATGTGGTACTGTGTGACTGTGGTCCTCTCGGGCGTCGGCTCTGGTGGAAGACTGGGAGGCGGTGGACGGTTCACCAGAGAGCATTGAGAAGGTGTTACGAAGGTGGTGAGTTCCCCTTTGCTGAACAAGGTGGCATAGACTGCTGCTGGCACTGTGGGGTGGATTTTCCTGATTGCCCTGAAGGCTAACAAAGGTAGTAATCTCAGTGATGCCAAGCCAATGACCATTGTGAAGGGACGCTTGGAAGAGCTAGAGCAATGTATATTGGTGTTAGAGCAAGAGCCCTGTGACCGTGAAGAAGCCGGCATCTCTGACAGCCAGGTGGTAAGTGTTGGTGACGATGAACCTTTTGAGATGGCGGGAATGGATTCACGCTGCCAGCCCCACCGTTTGGTGCAATGTGGGAAAGCTCCCGGATACTATGAGTAAATGGCATACCCATGCTGAGTTGACCCAAGGGGTGAGAGAACTGGGCATGAAGCAGTCGGTATTTAACCCAACGACCTGAGGCCCAGATGATGAGCACTTTGCTGGTGGCATTCAATACACCATTTTGAACAAAGCCCCATCTACTTCTTTTGGATCCCTGACTGCTCTTCTTGCACCCTATGTGGGGTGCCCCATCTGTGAAGGGACCTCAGTGGTGGCTCGCTTGGGAGAAATAGAGGGGTGGCAGCAGGCAAAAAGTGTCAGGAGTGTGAAGATCCCGAAGCGGGGCTGAACCGGGAAAGGCCCCGTCCGGGTCATGCGGATGCAAATGTGGGCTGATTCGTGCAGAGGTGTACTGTAAAGGCTGTGTCCTCTCCTGCAAGTTTAGAACAGTGTATCGTGTAAAGTGTGACGTGCTTATAACCTCTGACTCTCTTGCACACTTAGAACAGTGTGAACACATTCCACCCTGAACAGTAGAACATATTCCAAAGCATTTGGAATATGCGGGTGGGCCGTGAACGCCACAAAAACCCCCTCTTTGGTGGACCGGCACCTGTGGAGTGTTTTGTGGGTCCTTAAAAGTCCCGGAGGGGTGGGGTTGCCTCTGTGGAGGCCTTCCTGCAATCTCACAAGGACAGACAGTGGACCTGACTTGGCCATGGCAGATAAAGGCACTCCACCTGTGGAGGGTGGCTCTTCTATCCCTGTGGATAGAAGACGAGGACTGCAACATGCGTTCCAGGTGACACCTGGAGTTGGGTTTTGCTACGTGTTGGGGATGTAATTGCTTATTGTAGCTGATGCAAGAAGTGAATCTAAGGGTCAGTGTTACTCCCCAAGGGGAAAATCGCAGATGGACCGGGCGTAGAATGTGAGGCGAGAGACCCTGAAGGGGTGGAGTGCCGGGAGAGGGCAAATTAGCCAGGCTGGCGTGTTCAGGCTCTCTTGCCCCACGTTTTGTGATAATGACTATGCAACAGCTGAGATCATCATAGCACTGCACATGCGCGTCATGAGGTGCTCGCTTGGTCAGGGGTTGCCGTGTCAGTACGCCCGCATAAGCCTCACCTGGGAAAGCCCTGAAGGGCTGCGTGCGGTTGTGTTGTGTTGTGCTGTTTGCTGCTATGGCTGCTGCGTCAGCCAGCAGAGAGGCTGTGTTAACGGCTTCCATTCCGGCAGGGAGAGAATAAATGCATTTGCAGTTCCTACAGCTCCTCTCATTCTCTTCCAGCCCCTTATCTTGCGCCTTGCCCACCCTGGTTCAGCGAGCAAGGCGGACAGTGTGAAAAGCAAGACAACTGGCGTCACAAAAGGATCAGCAATACACATGGTTAGAAATATATGTTACAAACCAACTGCCAGCATATCACACTTTAATGGTGAAGCATTTGAAATTTTACCATTAAGTTAGGAACATTATCAACATCATTATTTAACATTACTTTCAAAGTTCTGGTCAATATAACAGGATAAAGTAATATAAGAGATAGACATTTAGGAAGGAGGAGACAAAGTAATCATTATTTCCATTTAAACTCAGAATATACTAGAAAAGTCTAAATGACTCAACAAGAGTGTTTAGGAAAGTGGCCAGTATAAATAATCATTTAGTAAAGTGAGTAGAAGAAAATATTCCATTTATAATAACAACAAAAAATATAAAACACCCAGGACTGTGTATATTTATTAATGTTAAGAGTGTATCCAGGGCTGCTGCTGCTGCTGCTGCTGTCGCTTCAGTCGTGTCCGACTCTGTGCGACCCCATGGACGGCAACCCACCAAGGTCCCCTGTCCCTGGGATTCTCCAGGCAAGAACACTGGAGTGGGTTGCCATTTCCTTCTCCAATGCATGAAAGTGAAAAGTGAAAGTGAAGTCGCTCAGTCATGTCCGACTCTTAGCGACCCCATGGACTGCAGCCCAGCAGGCTCCTCCATCCATGGGATTTTCCAGGCAAGAGCACTGGAGTACTGCCTGGCAACAGTACTTGCCATTGCCTTCTCTGGTATCCAGGGCAGGACAAGACAAACACTGATGAGGGGAAATGGCTCTTAAGAATCTTAGGTATATAGTTCATAGGAGAAATATAATTTGCAAGCTCACTAGTAATTACAGGAATTCAGAGAGCCATGCGGTAGTATGAATTTCCCTCTTTATTCAGGATTCCAAAACTTTAACAGTGTGTGACGAGAATGTGAAGACATAAGTTCCCATATGTTCCAGGGAGATGTAATTTAGTACCACATTTTTGTTGCAATGCTTAATATTGATTATAATTTTAGATATACATTCCCTTTGACCCAGAGTTTCCCCTCCTAGTAAGTTTCCTATAAAAATACTTTTCCCTTGTGCTGTGAAGTTTATTGCAACATTGCTTAGAATTGTGAAAAAATTGGAAACATTCTAAGTATTCATCTATAGAGAGTTGGCTAAATGAGTTCGGATACCTTGGTATAGTAGAGTACTTACTATACAGCTGTTAGGAAGAATAAGAACAAGAGCAGAATTAACAGTAGTTAACAATAATCATTGACTAATCAGAAACAATGTTGGTTTCAACTAGTATGACAATACTGGTCAGGGACAGTTATGGACTTTCAAATAAGAAAGTGGGTGAACAGCTAATGTGAATATTAATAAAGTATGAATGAGGTAGATATATTTAGGAAGAATAATTAAGCCAACAATTGGTTTTAAAATTTAAAAACTCATATCAAGCAGGATAATAGAGATTAAAACATAATATTAAACTTGTCTAATTATTCAGTGCAAAGCTGGCAGCCTGCTGCCAAACAAAATTTTACTGAAACACAGCTTTATAGGGCCAATTTATTCATTCAGTACAGAAGGCATAGAGAACAGGGCCCACAGAAGTCAATGAAATGCCTTAATTTCTTTAAAAGATAGAAAAAAAATCAAATTTTTAGGGTCAAAATATTTAATTTTTTTTCTCACATCAGGAAAACAATGCAATGTTAGAGCCCACAAGAGTCTATTAATTTTTTCCAAAACAAACAAAAAAAATAATTCATGTATCTAAAGTTATTTAAATATAATTTTTAATTTACTTCTGTATTGGGAGGGAGCCCATACCAGAAGTTGTTAGGCCCCACAGAAGGCCTAAAGCAGTTCTGCAACCATGCTGGTGTGTTTGCATATTGTCTGCAGCTGATTTCGCAAGTGCAGAATTGAGTAGTTATTTGTATACAAATTCCAGGAAAAATTTCCTGATCCTTGGCTTAGTGTATTAGTACTCATGATGTACTCAAAAAGCCTCTTGATGACAGTGAAAGTGGAGAGTGAAAAAGTTGGCTTAAAGCTCAACATTCAGAAAACAAAGACCATGGCGTCTGGTCCCATCACTTAATGGGAAATAGATGGGGAAACAGTGGAAACAGTGTCAGACTTTATTTTTGGGGGCTCCAAAATCACTGCAGATGGTGACTGCAGCCATGAAATTAAAAGACGCTTACTCCTTGGAAGAAAAGTTATGACCAACCTAGATAGCATATTGAAAAGCAGAGACATTCCTTTGCCAACAAAGGTCCGTCTAGTCAAGGCTATGGTTTTTCCAGTGGTCATGTATGGATGTGAGAGTTGGACTGTGAAGAAGGCTGAGCACCGAAGAATTGATGCTTTTAAAGTGTGGTGTTGCAGAAGACTCTTGAGAGTCCCTTGGATGGCAAGGAGATCCAACCAGTCCATTCTAAAGGAGATCAGTCCTGGGTGTTGTTTGGAAGGAATGATGCTAAAGCTGAAACTCCAGTACTTTGGCCACCTCATGTGAAGAGTTGACTCATTGGAAAAGACTCTGGTGCTGGGAGGGATTGGGGGCAGGAGGAGAAGGGGACGACAGAGGATGAGATGGCTGGATGGCATGACTGACTCAATGGACGTGAGTCTGAGTGACCTCCGGGAGTTGGTGATGGACAGGGAGGCCTGGCGTGCTGCGATTCATGGGGTTGCAAAGCATCAGACATGACTGAGCGACTGAACTGAAATGAACTGACCTCATGTTGTTAAACAAAATCATCTTTATAAACTGAATTTTACTTTTAATACTATCCTGACCATGAACTTTTAAGAAAAAAGTTGTATCTTTTAAAGTCTTTGTATTAAAGAAGAAATGTCAACTATGGCAGTTAAAATTTTTAATAGAAGGAAAATGACCAAATAACCTATATTTAGATTAAATTATCTTCATGCCAGACTTCACAAAAAATATAAAGAGAATGAAGACAAAAAGGAAATTTTAAGGGAAAAAAAAAAATCTCCAAATAGTATGCTGTTCCAAATAGACATAAGTGGCAAAAAACATCTGCCTTCTGTGGCATGGATATAGCACAGTGACCTCATGAATAATTCAGCAGCTGACAGTATTAAGAGTATTGTTCCTGAGATCTAATGCCAATTGTTTATAATTCTGCTACTAGAGTTTAAAGATAACAATAATAGCTCACAGGCATTGGCATACAATTTTAGATTTATTTTTGGATTCCTCAAATTTGTATTATGATAGGTCTATTTTAGCTTAGACTAAAAAATCTTAATTTTAAGATTCAGACTCTTGGCATTCAGGTGTCACAGGTCATGATTCATTTATTCATAAGATTTCTGGAAGATTATTTCCAAACTGATATGAGTTTTGTCTCTAGGGATGGGAATGTGTATCCTGTGGTTTACCAACATAGAAGGGCAGTGGAAATGGTCCATGTGGCTAAGAAGGATCAGATTGTTACCAACACTAATTAGACTGGCCAGCTCATTGGGATACTAGGAAGCAGGTCAACCTGGGATTAGTAATGTTTTTAAAGTCTCTGTGCACCCCTTTATGCCTATTCCAGATCAGACCACTCCTACCTCCCTGCCCTTGGTATGCCATGCTCAAGGTCACATAATCTATCATCCAAACTGGGCACATCAACTGTTCAGTTCAGTTCAGTTCAGTCACTCAGTCGTGTCCGACTCTTTGTGACCCCATGAATCGCAGCACGCCAGGCCTCCCTGTCCATCACCAACTCCCGGAGGTCACTCAGACTCACGTCCATCGAGTCAGTGATGCCATCCAGCCATCTCATCCTCTGTCGTCCCCTTCTCCTCTTGCCCCCAATCCCTCCCACCATCAGAGTCTTTTCCAATGAGTCAACTCTTCACATGAGGTGGCCAAAGTACTGGAGTTTCAGCTTTAGCATCAGTCCTTCCAAAGAAATCCCAGGGCTGATCTCCTTCAGAATGGACAGGTTGGATCTCCTTGCAGTCCAAGGGACTCTCAAGTGTCTTCTCCAACACCACAGTTCAAAAGCATCAATTCTTCGGTGCTCAGCTTTCTTCACAGTCCAACTCTCACATCCATACATGACCACTGGAAAAACCATAGCCTTGACTAGACGAACCTTTGTTGGCAAAGTAATGTCTCTGCTTCTCAATATGCTATCTAGGTTGGTCATAACTTTTCTTCCAAGGACTAAGTGTCTCTTAACTTCATGGCTGTAGTCACCATCTTCAGTGATTTTGGAGCCCCCAAAAATAAAGTCTGACACTGTTTCCACTGTTTCCCCATCTATTTCCCATTAAGTGATGGGACCAGATGCCATGGTCTTTGTTTTCTGAATGTTGAGCTTTAAGCCAACTTTTTCACTCTCCTCTTTCACCTTAATCAAGAGGCTTTTAGTTCCTCTTCACTTTCTGCCATAAGGGTGATGTCATCTGCATATCTGAGGTCATTGATATTTCTCCCAGCAATCTTGATTCCAGCTTGTGCTTCTTCCAGACCAGCATTTCTCATGATGTACTCTGCATAGAAGTTAAATAAGCAGCGTGACAATATACAGCCTTGATGTACTCCTTTTCCTATTTGGAACCAGTCTGTTGTTCCATGTCCAGTTCTAACTGTTGCTTCCTGACCTGCATATAGGTTTCTCAAGAGGCAGGTCAGGTGGTCTTGTATTCCCATCTCCTTCAGAATTTTCCACAGTTTATTGTGATCCACACAGTCAAAGGCTTTGGCATAGTCAATAAAGCAGAAATAGATGTTTTTCTGGAACTTACTTGCTTTTTCCATGATCCAGTGGATGTTGGCAATTTGATCTCGGGTTCCTCTGCCTTTTCTAGAACCAGCTTGAACATCTGGAAGTTCATGGTTCACATATTGCTGAAGCCTGGCTTGGAGAATTTTGGGCATTACTTTACTAGTGTGTGAGATGAGTGCAATTGTGCGGTAGTTTGAGCATTCTTTGGCATTGTTTTTCTTTGGGATTGGAATTGCTGGAGCAGCCGTGAAGAGATACCCCACAACCAAGGTAAGAGAAACCCAGGTAAGACAGTAGGTCCTGCACGAGGGCATCAGAGGGCAGACACACTGAAACCATAATCACAGAAAGCTAGTCAATCTAATCACACTAAGGACCACAGCCTTGTCTAATGCAATGAAACCATGCCCATGGGGCCACCCAAGATGGGCGGGTCATGGTGGAGAGGTCTGACAGAATGTGGTCCACTGGAGAAGGGAATGGCAAACCACTTCAGTATTCTTGCCTTGAGATCCCCATGAACAGTATGAAAAGGCAAAATGATAGGATACTGAAAGAGGAACTTCCCAGGTCAGTAGGTGCCCAATATGCTACTGGAGATCAGTGGAGAAATAACTCCAGAAAGAATGAAGGGATGGAGCCAAAGCAAAAACAATACCCAGCTGTGGATGTGACTGGTGATAGAAGCAAGGTCTGATGCTGTAAAGCACAGTTTTCATAGGAACCTGGAATGTCAGGTCCATGAGTCAAGGCAAATTGGAAGTGGTCAAACAGGAGATGGCAAGAGTGAATGTCGACATTCTAGGAATCAGCAAACTAAAATGGACTGGAATGGGTGAATTTAACTCAGATGACCATTATATCTACTACTGTGGGCAGGAATCCCTTAGAAGAAATGGAGTAGCCATCATGGTCAACAAAAGACTCCGAATGCAGTACTTGGATGCAATCTCAAAAACAACAGAATGATCTCTGTGCGTTTCCAAGGCAAACCATTCAATATCACAGTCTATGCCCCAACCAGTAACGCTGAAGAAGCTGAAGTTGAATGGTTCTATGAAGACCTACAAGGCCTTTTAGAGCTAACACCCAAAACAGATGTCCTTTTCATTATAGGGGACTGGAATGCAAAAGTAGGAAGTCAAGAAACACCTGGAGTAACAGGCAAATTTGCCCTTGGAATACGGAATGAAGCAGGGCAAAGACTAATAGAGTTTTGCCAAGAAAATGCACTGGTCATAGCAAACACCCTCTTCCAACAACACAAGAGAAGACTCTACACATGGACATCACCAGATGGTCAACACTGAAATCAGATTGATTATATTCTTTGCAGCAAAAGATGGAGAAGCTTTATACAGTCAACAGAAACAAGACCAGGAGCTGACTGTGGCTCAGAACATGAACTCCTTATTACCAAATTCAAACTTAAATTGAAGAAAGTAGGGAAAAGCACTAGACCATTCAGTATGACCTAAATCAAATCCCTTATGGTTATACAGTGGAAGTGAGAAGTAGATTTAAGGGCCTAGATCTGATAGATAGAGTGCCTGAGGAACTATGGACTGAGGTTCGTGACATTGTACAGGAGACAGGGATCAAGACTATCCCCATGGAAAAGAAATGCAAAAAAGCAAAATGGCTGTCTGAGGAGGCCTTACAAATAGCTGTGAAAAGAAGAGAAGCGAAAAGCAAAGGATAAAAGGAAAAATATAAGCATCTGAATGCAGAGTTCCAAAGAATAGCAAGAGGAGATAAGAAAGACTTCCTCAGGGATCAATACAAAGAAATAGAGGAAAACAACAGAATGGGAAAGACTAGAGATCTCTTTAAGAAAATTAGAGATACCAAGGGAGCATTTCATGCAAAGATAGGCTCGATAAAGGACAAAAATGGTATGGACCTAACAGAAGCAGAAGATATTAAGAAGAGGTGGCAGGAATACACAGAAGAACTGTACAAAAAATATCTTCATGACCAAGATAATCACGATGGTGTGATCACTCACCTAGAGCCAGACATCCTGGAATGTGAAGTCAAGTGGGCCTTAGAAAGCATCACTACGAACAAAGCTAGTGGAGGTGATGGAATTCCAGTTGAGCTATTTCAAACCCTGAAAGATGATGCTGTGAAAGTGCTGCACTCAATATGCCAGTGAGTTTGGAAAACTCAGCAGTGGCCACAGGACTGGAAAAAGTCAGTTTTCATTCCAATCCCAAAGAAAGGCAATGCCAAAGAATGCTCAAACATGAACTGTATTGATGTATAATTCATATACAGTATAATGCATCCATTTTAAGTGTATTTTTAAAATTGTTTTGGCAAATGCATACTTCCATCTAACCACAATCAATACAGAGATCATTTTTATTATCCTTGGTAGATTCCTAATGCCCAAATGAGGCTCACAGCAAAACTGAGCAGGAGGTACAGGGAGTTCCCATATGCTCCCTGCCCCCACACATGAACACACACGGCCGCCCCCCCATGCCCCGATCAAACTGATTCATTGGTTATAATTGATGAACACATTAATTAATTGTATTAACTGTATTAATTGTATTAACACATCACAATCACCAAAGCCCATAATTTACATTAGGGTTTACTCTTGGTGTTTCATATTCTATGGGTTTGGGGATGTGTATAATGTCACATATCCACCATTATAGTATCATAGAGAATAGCTTCATTCCCCTCTCTCCACAAATGCTGGCAACCTCTCATCTTGTCACTATTTCCATAGTTTCCTTTGCCATAATATTATAGAATTGGAATCATATAGAATGTAGCCTTTCAAATTGGCTCTTTCACTTATTAATATTCATTTTAGATCCCTCTAAATCTTTTCATAGCTTGTTAGCTCATTTCTTTTTACCACTAATATTCCATGGTCTGTTGTATCAAAATATATTTATCCATTGCACCAAAATGTATTTATCCATTCACCTATTAAAAGATATCTTGCTTGCTTCCAAACTTTGGAAATTATGAATAAAACTACCATAAATTTATCCATGTGCAGATTTTTGTGTGAGTATAAGTTTTCAACTCATTTGGTTAAATACTAAGGAGTGTGATTGTTGGATCATATGGTAAGAAAATGTTTAGTTTTTTAAGAAACTAACAAAGTGTCTTCCATAAGGGCTATACTATTTTGCAGTCCCATCAGCAATAAATGAAAGTTTGTTTTGCTTCATATCCATGCCAGCATTTTGGTTGTCAATAATTTGGATTCTTGCTATTCTAATAGATGTGTGATGTTACCTGATTGTCTTAATTTGCAATTCTTAATAATATACAGTGTGGACTATCTTTTCATATGCTTATTTGCCATCTAGTGTATCTTCTTTGGTGAGGTGTCTGTTCAGATCTTTGCCCACATTTTAATTGTGTTGTTCTCTTACTTATTGTTGAATTCTAAGAGTTCTTTGTATAGTCTGGATAGAAGTCCTGTGTCAGATACATGTTTTGCAAATATTTTTTTTACTCAGTCTGTGACTTGTCTTCCCATTCTCTTGACAATGTCTTGTGCAGAGCAAGAGTTTTGTAATGAAGTCCAGCTTATGCATTATATCTTTCATGGATCATGCCTTTGATATGGTATCTAAAATGTCATTATCAAACTGAGGTCAAACAGATTTTCTCCTATGCTACCTTCTAGGAGTTTGATAGTTTTACATTTTACTTTGAGGTTTATGGTCCACACTGACTTAATTTTAGTGGAGGGTATAAGGTCTGGGTCTAGATTACCTTTTTGGGGGGCATGTGAATGTCCAGTTTTTCCAACATGGTTTGTTGAAAATTAGATGATTTCTCCATTTTATTGTCCATGCTTCTTTGTCAAAGATCATTGACTATATTTGTGTGAGTCTACTTCTGGGCTCTCTATTTTGATCCATTCTTTTGCCAATACCACACTGTCTTGCTTACTGTAACTTTATAAAAAAAATCTTGAAGTCAGTGTCAGGCTTCTGATTTTGTTCTTCTTCAATGTTCTGTAAGCCATTCTGAGTCTTTTGCCTCTCTGTATACAATTTTAGAATCAGTTTGTCAATATCCACAAAGTAACTTGTTGGGATTTTGATTGGGGTTGAATTGAATCTATAGATCAAGTTGGGAATAACTGATATCTTGACAATCTAAGTCTTCCTATCCATAAACATGGAATACCTCTCCATTTATTTAATTCATTCCTTAGAGTGTTATAGTTTTCCTCATATAGATCTTATATATATTTTAAAAATTTATATCTAAGTATTTAAGTTTTGGAGATACTAACATCAATGGCATTGTGTTTTTAATTTAAAATTCCAATTGTTCATTGTTGGAATATGGGAATGTAATGGACTTTTGCATATTAACTTTTTATCCTGCTACCATAATTCCAGGAATTTTTTGTGGATTCTTTGGGATTTTGTACATAGATAACCATATCATCTGCAAATAAAGACAGTTATATTTCTTCCTTTCCAGTTGGTATGCAAATGTTAAGAAAATTCCCTCTATTCCTAGTTTGTATTTTTCTTTATGTATTTGATGTGATGAATTACATACATGATTTTTGAATGTTGAACCAGGTTTGCGTTCCTGGGATAAATTCCACTTCACCACGGTGTACGATTCTTTTCATACGCTGTTCGCTTTGATTTGCTAACATTTTTTGAGGATTTTGGCATCTACATTCATAAATGATACTGGTCTGTAGTTTTTCTGTTTTGTAATGTTTTATCTGGCTTTGGTATAAGGGTAATTCTGGCTTCATAGAATGATTTAGGCAGTATTCTCTCTGCTTCTATCTCTTGGAAGAAATTGTAAAGAACTGGCGTAAGTGTTTGGTAGAATTACCAGTGAACCTGTCTGAGCCTGGTGCATTCAATTTTGGAAGGTCATTAATTGTTGATTCAATTTATTTAATAGATGCGACCTATTCTGATTGTCTATTTCTTCTTGTGTGAGTTTTGGCAGATTGTGTCTTTCAGAAAATTTGTCCACTTCACCTAGGTTATAAATTTGTGAACATAGAGTTGTTCATAATTGTTCTTGCAGTCATGAAATCTAATATCCTTTTTAATGTTCACATCCAGATCTTGAGTTCCTTAGAGCAGAATTCTGGCTTAAATTGAAGAAAGTAGGGAAAACCACTAGGCCACTCAGGTATGACTTAAATCAAGTCCCTTATGATTACACAGTGGAGGTTATGAATAGATTTAAGGGATTAGATCTGGTAGACAGATTGCCTGAAGAACTATGGACAGAGGTTCATAACATTATACAGGAGACAGTGACCAAAACCATCCCAAAGAAAAAGAAATGCAAGCAGGCAAAGTGGCTGTCTAAGAGACTTTACAAATAGCTAAGGGAAGAAAAGAAGTAAAAGGCAAGGGAGAAAGGGAAAGGTATATCCAACTGAATGCAGAGTTCCCGAGAACAGCAGGGAGAGATAAGAAGGCCTTCTTAAATAAGCAGTGCAAGGAAATAAAGGAAAACAATAGAATGGGAAAGACTAGAGATCTCCTCAAGAAAATTTGAGACATCAAGGGAACATTTCATGCAAGAATGGGCATGATAAAGGACAGAAACAGTAAGAAGCAGAAGGGATTAAGAAGAAATGACAAGAATACCGAGGAACTGTACAAAAACAGTCTTAATGACCTGGATAATCCACGATGGTGTGGTCACTTACCTAAGCCAGACATCCTGGAATATGAAGTCAAGTGGGATCTAGGAAGAATTACTATGAACAAAGCTAGTGGAGGTGATGGAATTCCAGCTGAGCTCTTTCAAACCCTACAAGATGAGGCTATTGAAGTGTTGCACTCAATATGTCAGGAAATTTGGAAAACAGCAGTTGCCGTAGGGCTGAAAAGGTCAGTTTTCATTCCAATCCCAAGGAAGGGCAGTGTCAAAGAGTGTTCCAACTACCATATAATTGTGCTCATTTCACATGGTAATAAGGTTATGCTCAAAATCCTTCAAGCTAGGCTTTAGCAGTATGCAAACTGAGAACTTATAGATGTACAAGCTGGGTTTGTAAGGTTTAGAAAAGGCAGAGAGGAACCAGAGATCAAATTGCCAGCATTCACTGGATCATGGAGAAAGCAAGGGAATTCCAGTAAAACAACTACTTCTGCTTCATTGACTATGCTAAGCCTTTGACTGTGTGGGTCACAAGATTGTGGAAAATTCTTAAAGAGATGGAGTAGCAGATAACTTGAATTGTCTCCTGAGAAACCTGTATGCAGGTCAAGAAGCAACAGTTATAACCAGACATGGAACAATGGACTGGTTCAAAACTGGGAAAGGAGTACGACAAGGCTGAATGTTGTCACCCTGCTTATTTAACTTCTATGCAGAGTACCTCATGTGAAATGCTGGGCTGGGTGAATCACAAGCTGAAATCAATATTACCAGGAGAAATATCAGCAACCTCAGATATGCAGATGATACCACTCAAATGGCAGAAAGTGAAGAGGAACGGAAGAGCCTCTTTGAGGGTGAAAGAAGAAAGTGAAAAAGCTGGCTTAAAATTCAAATTTTGAAAAAACTAAAATCATGGCATTTGGTTACATCAGTTCATGGCAGATAGAAGGGAGGAAAGTGGAAGCAGTGACAGATTTTAGTTTCTTGGGCTCCAAAATCACTGCAGATAGTGAGTATAGCCATGAAATTGATAGACACTTGTTCCTTGGAAGGAAAGCTATGACAAACCTAGACAGTGTGCTAAAAAGCAGAGACATCGCTTTGCCAACAAAAGTCTGTTAGAGTGAAAGCTAAGCTTTTTCCAGTAGTCATGTACAGAGGGAGAACTGGACCATAAAGTAAGCTGAGCACCCCAAAATTGATGCTTTCAAATTGTGGCATTGGAGAAGACTCTTGAGAGTCCCTTGGACAGCAAGGAGATAAAACCAGTCAATCTGAAAGGAAATCAACCGTGACTATTCATTGGAAGGACTTGTGCTGAAACTGAAGCTCCAATACTTTGGCCACCTTAAGGGAAGAGCCAACTCATTGGAAAAGACCATAATGCTAGGAAAGTTTGATGGCAAAAGGAGAAGGGGGTGGCAGAGGATGAGGTGGTTAGATAGTATCACCAGCTCTATGGACATGAATTTGAGCAAACTCTGGGAGATAGTGGAGGACAGAGGAGCCTGGTGTGCCCATGAGGTTGCAAAGAGTTGGAGATGATTTAGTGACTGAACAACGATAACAACGATGTCCATGTCATCTAAGTGATGTCCCTTCTTTAACTTCTGATGTTAGTAATTTGTGCCTTTTTTCTCTTAGTTACGCTGCCTAGAGGTTTATAGATTTACTTGATCTTTTCAAATAATGTTCTGTTTTGTTTATTTTTTTTCTCTATTTCCTGTTTTCAATGTCATTGATTGTGTTGCATTAAAAAAAATTTCCCTTTCCTCTCTTTGGATTTAATTTTCTCTCTTTTTTAAGAAATTTCTTAAAGCAGATGCTTATATGATGCTTAGATGATTGATTTTAGATCTCTCTTCTTTCCTGAAATATACATTCAATACTCTGGATTTCCCTTTAAAATACTACTTTTGCTGCATTCCACAAATTTGGATAAGCTGTTTTTTCATTTTTATTTAGTTCAAAGTATTTAGAATTTTTTTTTTGAAATTTTGTCTTTAACCCATGTGTTATTTAAATGTGTGTTATTTAATCTCCAAGCATTTTGGTACTTTCTAATTATCATTATTGATTTCTAGTTTAATTCCACTGTGGTCTAAGAGCAGACATTGTATGATCTGTATTTCTTTACATTTGTTAAAGTGTGTTTCATGGCCTAGAATGTGGCCTATCTCAGTGAATGCTCTATGTGAGATTGAAAAGAATGCATATTTTCAATTGTTGAATAACATATTTTATAGTTGTCAATTCTCTTAAAAAATGCGCAACAGTTTCCTTACTGATTTTCTCTCTGCTGGATCTGCCCAATTCTGAGAGAGGGATGTTGAAGTTTTCTACTATAATAATGGATTGATCTACTTCTCCTTACAATTCTACTGGTTTTTGTCTCACTGATTTTGATGCCCTGTTTTTAGATGCATATACGTTACGGATTACTGTGTCTTCTTGGAGTATTGATCCCTTATCATTTTGTAATGTCTGTCTTTATCACTGATAATTTTCCTTACTTGAAAGTTTGTTTTTCTGAAATTCATAGCATTGTTCTATCTTTTAGCATATTTTTTCCATCCACTTTCTTTACTCTATTTGTGTCTTCATACTTAAAGTGGGCTTCGACTACATATAATAGGGTCTTTTTTGGATACATTCTAATAATTGCTGTCTTTTAATGGAAGTCATTAGACCAATGACATTTATAGTGATTATTGATGTAGTTGGGTTCCCATATATATATATAACAAACATATATAGTTTGTTAATTTTCTACCTGTTGCCCTTGTTCTTTATATTTGTGTCTTCTACTCTTTTTATGTCTTTTGATTTTTTAATTAATTGAGAATTTTATATGATTCCATTTTTTTCTTTCTTAGTGTATCAGTTATCTTTTAAAAAAACCTTTTTAGTGGTTGCCCTAAAATTTGCCCTGGGTATTTACAGCTAGTTCAAATAACACTATATTACTTCATGGGAATTGCAAGTATGTTTTAATAAGCAAGCATCCCTAACTGCTCCCTCCTGTCAATAATCAGTGCATTATTGTGTCATTCACTTCAAATATATAAAAGGTATAATCATCAGATACATTGTTGTTGCTACTATTTTGAAGAAGCTCTTATCTGTTAGATCAATTAAAGAATAAGAAAAATAAAAGTATAACTTCACTTATTCCTTCTTTATTGTTCTTGTATTAACAGTATTTTCTTATGTTCTATATTCCTTTTTGTTAAATTGAAATATAGTTGATTTACAATGTTTTGTTAATTTCAAGTGTATATCAAAGTGATTCAGATATATGTGCATGTGTATATATATACTTTTTTTCAGATTCTCTTCTCTTATAGGTTATAAAAAATATTGAGTATATTTTACTGTGCCACACAGTAGGTCCTTGTTATTTTATTTATAATTTTTAAATATTTTATATAAATTAAATTATATTTTATAGCCATTATTTATAAAGAAATTATTTATACATTTAAGTTTGATTATAAAAATACAGTAGTGTGTACTGTATTCTTGATGCTCTGGCTTCTGAGACCTTGCTGACCCAAGGAGGGACTGCCCTTCCCCAGGATTAACTAATTCCTGGAAATAGTAGGACTTGCCTGCTAACACTCCTTAGATGTACAAACCAATGAATCCTGAGTCCACACCCTCTCCTGCCTCCTCTTATTGGGCTCTTGAACTCTGGGACACTAGTCATCTTTCGTTGCCACTCCAGTAACATGTACTTGGCAACTAAGGATCACCCCTACAATCTAGACCCCACTGAGCTTCCTCAGACTATTCACTTCTAAGTCTGTGTAGCCTCCCAGGAAAACCAGGATGAGGCTCCTACCCGCCTCTCTCCGCCTGCTCCTGTCCCCCCAGTGCTTCCCTGTGTGACCCAGCATGGTGTGTCATGCCTCTTGTTTCTAAGGGGCTGTGAGTACAATAAAAACGTCTTCCTTTTTAACAGTCATCTTGTGTCTTGCATCTTTCTGTGTCTGATTAAAACATAATTTGTGTCTTTATGGAGATCCAAGTTGCTGACCTATATTATTTTCCTTCTCTCTCTCTCTTTCCTTCTCTCTCTCTGAGAGCGTCTTTGAACATTTCTTGCAAATCAGGTCAGCTAGTGACAAGTTCTCGCATTTTCTTCGTTTGTTTGAGTAAGTCTTTATTTCTCCCTCACTCTTGAAGATAGTTTCACAGGTTGCAAAATTCCAGGTTTTTGGGTCTTTTTCTCTCAACATTTAAGATAGTCCACTCCTGGGACTTGCCTGGTGGTCCAGTGGTTAAAAATTTGCCTTCCAATGCAGGGGACACAGGTTGAATCCCTGGTTGGGGAAATAAGATCCCACATGCTGTGGGGAGACGAAGTCTGTGCACCCCAGTTACTGAGCCTGTGCCCTCTAGAGCCCGTGTTCCAAAACAAGAGAAGCCTGTGTGCCTCAACAAAGAGCCTGTACAATGCAATGAAAATCCAGCACAGAAAAAAATAAATTGTAAAATAAATAAAACAGTCTGTGCCAACCTCCTCTTGTTTGTGTGATTGCTGAGAAGTCAGATGTAATTTTTGCTCCTCTATAGATAATGAGTTTGTTTTTTGTTTGTTTGGTTTTGGCAGTTATCCTTTTTATGTTGTTTGAGCTTCCTGGATCTGTAGTTTGGTGTCTGACATTAACTTGTGCGAAATTCTCAATCATTACTGTTTCAAATACTTCTTCTCCTCTCTTCTGCTGGTATTTCCACTACACATATATTATACTTTTAATAGTTGTCCCCTAGTTCTTACATGTAATGTTCCTTTTTTTTTCTTTGCTTTTCAATTTTGGAAGTTTCTATTGATAAATCCTCAAACTCAGAGATTCTTTCCTTAGCTGAAGTCCAGTCTACTAACGACTCCATCAAAGACATTCTTCACTTCTGTTACAGAGTTTCTAATCTCTTGAATTTGTTGCTTACATCACGCATCTGTTCTTGCATGCTGCCTACTTTTTTTGTTACAGCCATTAGCATATTAATAATTTTTATTTTCACAGAGTTCTCCTTTGAGTGTAATTTTTAAAAAAAGATATACAATAACAAGTGTTGGTGAGAATGTGGAGAAATTGGAACCTTTATATCTGCTGGTAGGAGTGTAAAATGAGGCAACCACTTTGGATAGCAATTTGGCAGTTTCCAGTCCATTCTGAAGGAGATCGGCCCTGGGATTTCTTTGGAAGGAATGATGCTAAAGCTGAAACTCCAGTACTTTGGCCACCTCATGTGAAGAGTTGACTCATTGGAAAAGGCTCTGATGCTGGGAGGGATTGGGGGCAGGAGGAGAAGGGTGAACTCTGGGAGTTGGTGATGGACAGGGAGGCCTGGCGTGCTGCGATTCATGGGGTCACAAAGAGTCGGACACGACTGAGCGACTGAACTGAACTGAACTGAAAAATGTTAAACATAAAGCTGGCATAAGATAAAAAATTCTTCTAGGTGTCTACCAAAAGAAATGAAAACACATATCCACATAAAAATTTGTACATGAATATTCATAGCAGCATTATTCATAATAGCCAGAAGTAGGACAATCCAAATTTCCAACAACTGGTGAATAGATAGTTTATATGTTGTATATCCACACAGTATTGTTGTTCTTCAGTCGCTAAGTCACGTCTAATTCTTTGCAACCCCATGAATTGCAGCACTCCAGGCTTCCCTATCCTTCACTATCTCCTGGAGTTTGCTCAAACTCAAGTCCATTGAGTTTGGTGATGCCTTTCAACCATCTCCTACTACTCAAACATAAAAGGAATGTCACAACATGGATAAATCTTGAAAGCGTTATGTTACAGAATCCAAACACAAAAGGCCACATGTTATCTGGTTCCATTTATATTAATGTCTAGATGGGTAAATCCATAGAGAAGAAAGCAGATTAGTGGTTACCAGGAACTTTGGGGAGGGGAGAATTAGTAACTGAGGATGGGTATGGGGTGTCATATTTGTGTCATTAAAATGTTCTGGAATTAGTGGTAATTGATGCAAATACTGCTAATAAACTGAAACACATTGAATTGTCCACTTTAAAGGGCTAATTGTGTATAATGTGAATTATATCTTAAAAATAAAATTAATAAGTAAAATATATGATATGTTAGAATATGATGACTATAGATTTGAAAGTCATTGATGACATGATCAGCTACTAACTACCAGGGAGCCTCGATTTCCTCTTTGGCAAAATAAGGGTTTAGTCTAAATGATCTATAGGGTGACTTCCAAATCTAGTTTTCAGTGATTCCCTCAATCTTCCTGCATGATTAGCAATTTCAAAATAACCCTGAAAGGTCAACTCTAGAATAAAATACAGCCCTTATACTTTAGGTATTTCGTTAGAGGCATCTCTATTCTTGAGTATTGGTTATTTTATGTATTTCCCTATTAATCAAAACAACTTTGGCTTGGTGGAGTTTCTGTAAGATTGTAATTTCCCACAAAGAATATTTCTAATTGATTGTGAGCTCATGAAGAGAAATCCTGAAGTTAAAGTAATTTACAAAATTGGGTATAACCAGAAATGACAGAACAATTTTCACAAGGGATTAATGAAGAAAGAAATGTGGGTAGCTGTTGGATTTTTGAGCCAAGTTGTGAACATATACAATAGTTATTGTTGACATGAAAATAGATAATCAAGAATAGTGACTTCATAAATTCTGTGAGTTCATAGATTTTGTATAAAGCTTATAGAACAGTGGTTAAAGTTTGGGCTCCATGATCACCTGTCTGGGTTAGGATGCTGGATTCACCACTTATCAATACCAAGCCACCTATGCCTGTTTCCTTATCTGTCATGTGGATATATTAGTTGTACCTCAGTAAGATGGTTTTGAGGATTAAATAATATGATGCATAAAGAGCACTAAGAAAAATATCTGAGCCATGGTAAGGACACAGCAAACATTAGCATTAGAATAATTTTCAACAAATGGGCTCCTCTGGTGGCCCAGATGGTAAAGACTCTTCCTGCAATGCAGGAGACCCAGGTTCGATCCATGGGTTGGGAAGATCCCCTGGAGAAGTTAATGGCTACTCACTCCAGTATTCCTGCCTGGAGAATTCCATGGACAGAGGAGCCCTGTGGGCTACAGTCCATGGGGTCGCAAAGAGCTGGACCGGATTGAGCAAATGCACACACACAGAGACATTTTCAAAAAGCGCTCAAACACTTGATGAATACTTTCCTTGTAGTTTGGACGGTAAAGAATCTGCCTGCAATGGAGACTTGGAATCTGCCTGCCAATGCAGAAGACAAGAGACTCGGGTTCGATCCCTGGGTCAGGAAGATCCCCTGGAGGAGGAAATGGCAACCCACTCCAGTATTCTTGCTTGGGAAATTCCACGGACAGAGGAGTGTGGCAGGCTACAGTTCATGGGGCTGCAGAGTCAGATACGAGTGAGCAGCTAACACTTTTCACTGGATGAGTGTTTTAAGCACCCCCGACCCTGCTTTGACAAATAGAGTGTTTACAGTGTATTTTGTTCTAACTCAATTTTCTCAGTTATTTATCATTATTTCTTGTTACACAATGATATTTTTCATATTATAAATAACATTTTTTTACAGAATAAAAGCAAGCAAACTATATTTTTTGCTTTTACAAGAAATATAGTTTCTTGAAATATACAAGAAATATAGCTTAAAAATCTATGTTTTGCTTTTACAATATGAAAACAATATTTTTCATATTGTAAATAACATTTTTTTTTTTTTTTTTTTTTTACAGAATAAAAGCAAGAAACCTTCACTAACAAAATGAAGATCCTGCTAATTATATTTGTTCCTCTCTTCTGGACTAAAACGCTGTCATATCAGAGTCCAGGTACCAGTATATTTTATATTTATTGTTATTAGGAAAATAAATATTTTTATGTCTCAGCAAATCTTTATTTTAATTAATAGAAACAAGGGATGTGTTTCTTTACTGAAAAATCAAGGTAGACGGAATTTATTTGTAGTTGGTGATATGCAATGTCAAGCGTACTTAAGCTTTCAAAGATGACAGAAAGCTAGGTGCAAAAGTCATGAATTATGCTACACTTGGCCAGAAAAACTTCAATTATTCCCTGATTTTCTGAAGTCCTGATGTTCCATGTCTCTATGAATAGAGTCAGCCCATTTGTTTTGTAGGCCCGTTTGCAACTTGGCCTTAATAAAGGAAAGAAAAGGAAAAAAAGGAACCCCACAGAGGAAATTATATGTATATAATAATTAATATAAAAGCTTTAATATTCCATATATATGTAGAATATGAAAGCTAGATTTTTTGTATTTATAAAAACATCATTCAAAGAAATATTTTTAACTCTGCACTGTGCTACCCTCAGATTTCCTGATATCAGGGTCACTTTTAAAGAAATATCTTGCTTAGTTAAACATTTATGAGCAGATCACTAATTGGGAGGGTGGAGGTAGCTGACCATTTCTGCTAGAGTCAACACTGGTGGTTTTTTCCATTGTCCAGACTCTCTTTATGAGGTATGAATACACTCCCCCTCCCCTAGTTGCTGTGAATATTGCCTACAATGTCTCACAGCAGTACCTCGCTTTCTCAGGAGAACTGCCCTTGGCTTTCCCAGAGCCACCTTACCCAGGTTATGCCTATAATCCTCCAATCCTTCTCTCCAATTCTTGGGGAAGGTCTGTAGCTGATAACTGACTCCTGTCAGTAGCTAAATCATGTCCGATTTTTTTGTGACCCCATGGACCACAGCCAGCAAGGTTCCTCTGTTCATTCAGTATTTTCCCAGGCGAAAATACTGGAGTTAGCTGCCATTTCCTTCTCCAAGGGATCTTCCCAACCCAGGAAAAGAACCTGTTTCCTGGATTGACAAGTGAATTCTTTACCACTAAGCAGGGGATGAAACTGTTTCCTACATTGGCAGGTGGATTCTTTACCACTAAGCCATCCCTCTCGAGCCAAAGAGGGATGCTCTGGTGTAAGGAATGCACCAGAATCTCCTCCAATCAAGCCACACCCTGCTTCTCTTCCTCTGCCTCCCCTCAATCAAGCTCCTGTTTCAGATCTGCCTCTATGATCTCCAGCCCAAGATAGCTGCTTCTTTGCTTGATACTGTTATAAAAGTTGCTTTTAATCCACAGGCCACTTTGGCAACTTTATGGCATCACATTGTTTATTCTTTTAGTACAATATCAAGTTGTTTGGGGTTCCACAACCAAAAAACGAAAAAAATGTCAGTTGGTTGCCTTTGGCACAGAGTTGTAAAAGAAAAATCCGTTGTTAACATTACAGAAGTCCTCTTGTTTGATATTTTAGCATAAACAAGTACAGTTTCCTCTGTTTGACCTCCAGAAGATACTTTCCTTGGGATTCTGAGTCACCCTTAACAATAGGACATAATCTCAAAGGAGATGTGGTTAAAATATCAAGGCTAAACCATCTCCTTACTTGGGTTTCTTGTCATCTTATTTTGATAGGGCCAGGCCCTGAGTATGCTGATGTGGTGTTTCTGATGGACAGCTCCGACCACCTGGGAATTAAGTCCTTCCCGTTTGTGAAGACCTTCATCAACAAGATGATCAGCAGCCTCCCCATAGAGGCTGACAAGTACCACGTGGGCCTGGCCCAGTACAGCGATGGGCTCCACAGAGAGTTCCTGCTCAGCGCCTTCAAGAGCAGGGGCCCCATGCTGAACCACCTCAAGAAGAACTTCGGGTTCCTGGGGGGCTCCCTGCGGATTGGGAAGGCTCTCCAGGAGGTTCACAGGGCCTACTTCTCAAGCGGGAGGGACAGGAAACAGTTTCCCCGATCCTGGTGGTCCTGGCTTCCGGAGAGTCTGAAGATGCTGTGGAAGAGGCCGCCGAAGCGCTGCGCAAAGATGGGGTGAGGATCGTCTCTGTGGGGATACAGGGGGCATCTGAGAAGACCCTGAAGGCCATGGCCACGGGCCAGTTCCACTACCGCCTCCGTACGGTCAGGGACCTCAGCGCATTCTCCCAAAACATGACGCAGATTCTCAAGGATGCAGCTCAGTACAAAGATGGAACAGCCTACTCTGATATAGAAGGTAAGGAGGCTCTTTGTTGAAGAGGTGTCCCACCCCCATGCATTCTGACCCAGAAAGCCATCTCCTATTATCTCTAAGTTGCCACCCACCAGAAATCTCTATTTCATGCAGAAATGTAGAAGACCTCCTTCTCATGAACTTTCATTCCTGATCTCCTAAAGCTAAAAGGAGACTACCACAGCTTATCATTTGAAAAATGCTTTATTTATGTCTTAGGAAAGTTCTACATAAGACCCCCAACAGAAGACCTTTGAGTACAAACAGTTTACTTAGGGAGTTATCCTAGAAAGCCTAGCAAAGAGAGGGTGATGTGAGACAGGAAGCCACATATGCAGTGTTGATGAGCAGGTAGAACAGGTCAGTACAACTCATGGAAGGCACCCAGTAAGTATACTGCCCTGCTGAGGGGATCCAGTCATTCTATCCAGAGTGAGGTAGACAGAGTTTCTAGCAAATGAATTTTCCTGGCTGCCTCTGTGCTCAGTTGATAATGAGAGGCTATTCTGAGTAGTGCTATCTAGTTCTAAGACTCAAGGAAGCCACTTGGTGTGGTAAAAAGTGCCCTTACCACAGGTCAAAAGATCCAGACAATGCCAATAGCTGGCTGTGAACTTGAGGAAGTGATGTCGTCTCTGTGAGCCTTGCATCAGCACCTTCATTTGTAAGCTATAAAAGTTGAAATGGTCTTGAAACTTTTTTCCTGCTCTCATTCACCAATGGGTTGATTTTGTAATCAGACCAGGTTAGGCCTTAATAACAACCCGCTCCAGTATTCTTGCCTGGAGAATCCCAGGGAAGGGGGAGCCTGGTGGGCTGCCGTCTATGGGGTCGCAGAGAGTCGAACACAACCGAAGTGATTTAGCGGCAGCAGCAGCATGCCTTAATAAAAAGTAGACTTCCCGAATAAGAAGTTTATTGATTTCCCTTGTAACAGTGCTCAGGTTGACCAGTTGTTTTGCTTCCATTCAAATACTTAGGTTGGTGGTGGCTCTTCCATCTTCAAATATCACTTTCAAGGTGCCCTGGGAATTGGTATGCAGCTGGTGAAGGGGAAAAAAGAGGGAAGGTCACTCATGGGATGAGTTTATGGGCTAAGCTTGGAAGAGGCCACACATTCTGCTCACATTTCTTTAGTAAGATCTTAGTCCCATTGCCACACCTAATTGCAGGTAAGGCTGGGAACTATGTCTAGTCCTGTGAGCAAGAAGAGGAAATGGGTTTGGGTAAGTATTGGGCAGGCTCTGTCACAGTTAGTGCTGCCTCTGAAGCACCAGGAAGTACTTTTACCTTCACTTTTCTCATCCTTCATTCCTCCTGCCTGGGGGAAATAGCAAGTTCCCAGAGTACATGTACTTCTCCTCCTAGAGAGAAAACCCTCCTGTGACCCTTCCCCTGGTGGCTCAGACAGTAAAGATCCCCTTGCAATGCGGGAGACCTGGGTTCAACCCCTGGTTGGGAAGATCCCCTGCAGGAGGGTGTGGCAACCCATTCCAGTATCCTTGTTGGAGAAGCCCCATGGACAGAGGAGCCTGGCGGGCTACCATCCATGGGGTCACAAAGAATCGGACACGACTGAGCGACTAAGCACGTGAATGAAATGTGACCCTTCCCCTTGGGAACCTTGGAGACCTTACAACCCTGTCGATAGCCTGAGATCTCCATGACAGTAGGGCTTTACCACCTTCTTAGAAGTCTCTGGGTACTGACTGTGTTCTCTCACTCCTCCTGATTTATTTTACAGTGGTATATAGTTCAACAAGGGTTGCTTGTCAGGACCCTATCCTTCCCTTTGAAAGTGAAAGTGTTAGTCACTCAGTGATGTCTGACTCTTTGCAACCCCATGGACTATAGTCCACAAGGCTCCTCTGTTCATGGAGTTCTCCAGGCAAGACTTTTGGAGTGGATTGCCATTCCTTTCCTGATCCAGGGATTGAACCCAGGTCTTCCGCATTGCAGGCAGATTCTTTACCATCTGAGCCACCAGGAAGCCTAGAGGTTAAGAATAAGGGTTTGGGAGTCTGAGTTCAAAGCCTGGCTTGGCTGCTAAGGGCCTTGAGTAAGCTGCTTAGCTTCTGAGCTCCAGTTTCCTTACCTATAAAGTGAGGATAATAGTGTTGGCCTTATGATGAGTGATATGACTTGTATGGAGTTTGGCAAACAGTTTGTAATAGCTATTTGCAAATAAATGCTGAGCTGAGCAGGCCATGTTGAAAGTTTGTTTTAGCAAACTATGGGGGTGGGGTGGGGTTCAGAGCACAGTAGTAGGTTTATGAGAATTACAATTCCACAAATACTTCTGAGCTTGTACCGGGTACCAGGTACTGGAGAGATAGAGATAAGTAAGATATGTCTTTTGGCTTCTAGAGCTCACTATTTTATGGGTAGTTTTTGGCAAGATTTGAGCTTATCTCTCAGCTGCACTTATCACAGCTGTGGTTCCCCCATCTGTGTCTGGAGTGGGTATTTTCTGTGCATGTGATATACTTTCCCCTGCATTCCAGATTTATAGAGCCAACTGCTTACCTGGCATCTTCAATAGATCTCAAACTCAGCATGTCTGAAACAGAGCTCTTGACTCCTCCCTCCAACCTGTTCTTCCCCCTATCTCCCCTACCTTGGAAAAAGACAGAACCAACATCCTCTCAGTTGTTCATGTCAAAAACCTAGGCGTTTTCAACACTTCCTTTTTGTTTCCCAACACATATCTAATTTATCATCAAGTCCACTCTACGTCTAATTCATGTATCAAAAGTACTCTTGTTATCTTTGCCCAAGAACCATTATCTATTTCCTGTATTAGGGCAATTACTTTTAAGTAAACTTTAATGAGTTCATTGTCTCCCTTCAGGAACTAGGGTGATATTTAAAAGATGTAAATAAGATCATGTGAGTCCCACATGGTTGGACCTGGTTCCCTCTGACCTCATCAGTCATTGTTCCCCTCACTCACTGGCTCTGGCTACTCTGAGTGTCTTGCTTGTTTCTACTTCTTGCTTTTCTTTCTGCCAGAATTATTCTTTTATTTTTCAAACAATGTGTAGCTGAATCTTTCTCTTCGCCTTTCTCAACCTAAATGTGATCCTTTCAGAGAGGCCTTCCCTAACTTATTTATGTCTCAGATAATTTAGTTCTTACCCCACATCACCAACATAGGGCAGCTCATTTGAGACACCTGTTTTATTTTCCTTGTTAGCATTCATTATGGTCTGAACTAATATAAGGAGAAGGCAATGGCACCCCACTCCAGTACTCTTGCCTGGAAAATTCCATGGATGGAGGAGCCTGGTGGGCTGCAGTCCATGGGGTCGCTAAGAGTCAGACACGACTGAGCGACTTCACTCTCACTTTTCACTTTCATGCATTGGAGAAGGAAATGGCAACCCACTCCAGTGTTCTTGCCTGGAGAATCCCAGGGATGGGGAGCCTGGTGGGCTGCCGTCCATGGGGTCGCACAGAGTCAGACACGACTGAAGCGACTCAGCAGCAGCAGCAGCAGGACTAATATAATCTATTTTTCTGTCTTTCCCATAAAGTAAGAACTCCTTGAGATCAGAGATATTTCCATGAACTCATACCTATATCTCAGCATTTGAAAGTGGTCTTGGTGGTTGTGGTGGAGGTTCATCCTGGTGATCGTGGATTTGGAGGTGGTGGTTGGTAGAGGTGGTGGTAGTCATACTGGTGGTGATGTTGGTCGTGAAGGTCATGGTGATGGGATGTGATAGGAAAACTGGTAAGACGAGTTCTGCAGATAGGGGAAGAGCATTTCAAGGTCTCTGAAATCAATGGCCAGTGTAAATTTTGCTCAGAATTTTTATATTTTTTTTCAGCAAAAAATCGCTAATTCTATCTGTCATGACTCCCTCCATTTTCCCTAATGATGTCTGACAAGCTATACAGTGGCTTTCTCACTCTGAGCCGGGGTCTGTACTAACCTACTTGCTTTTTCTCTCTCCGTAGTCCCCTTTCCCAGGGCCTGTAAGAAAGATTCAATTGCCGACCTCATGTTTCTGGTGGATGAGGCCGTTGGGACCACAGAGAATCTAAGGCTCCTGCAGAACTTCCTGAAGAACATCACCTCCTCCATGGATGTGCAAGACAACTGCCTGCGGATTGGACTTATGAGTTACAGTGACAGAGTCGAGACGGTTTCTCCTCTGAGCTCGAGCACAACCCAGTCTGAATTTCAGGAGCAAATCCAGAAGCTTTCTCTGCGGGCTGGGAAATCCAGTGCTGGAGCTGCCATTGATCAGCTGAGGAGGAAAGGCTTCTCAGCAGCACATGGCAGCAGACGGGCACAAGGAGTGCCCCAGATAGCAGTCCTGGTTACGGACAGGCCGTCGGACGACAGCGTGCGTGAGGTGGCCCTCGACCTCCGGCTGCAGGACGTAACCGTGCTTGCCTTGGGCATTGAAGGGGCCAACAAGACCCAGTTAGAAGAGATAGTGTCTTACCCTCCGGAGCAGACCATCTCCATGCTGCAGTCCT
>NW_020867256.1:0-31037 GCF_003369695.1 Bos indicus x Bos taurus | reverse complement strand
AATTAAGGCACCTGGCTGAGTTCCTTGAAAGACCTGACATGTTACAAACTGCCAGAAGAGGGCAGCAGAGAGCTGCCAAATGGAGCTTAAAGGCCAAATGAGCCAAGGTAGAAGATGGGACAGCAGTCCGAACTGGCTCCTCCAGCAGTCTGCCGAGGACACAACCAATCTGGACGGACTGAAGCTTAGTGAGTCTGAGCAAAGCATTTACTTCTCATGAAAAGAGGCAAAGGCCAGGCTAGTGTGTGGAGGAAAGAAGATGAAGTCAGAAAGGCAAGCAATCAGGAGTGGGGTGAGAGGTGGGTGTGTCACAGTAGAATGGTCAAGGAGCCCCAGATTCTCCTGAGGTAACTATCGTGATTCCCAGCATTTTAGAAGCCACTGCCTTGATAAGATCAGGAAACAAAAGGACTCTTGGTGGAGACCATCTCCTAACTAGATGATTAAGAAAAACCTGGAACCCAATCGCTTCTTCCAGAACATTCCTATTTGGTAGTGAGATCTCCATTTTTTTTTTTTTTTTTAAGATGACCTAGATGGGGAAAAAAAAAAAAAAAAAGGGATACAGGACCGTACATGATTAAATACTGCAATACAATCAATTCTTTCTCAAGAAACTTCAATGAAGGGGGAGATCCATGAAGGCTGGAGTAGCCAGGAAGGCTTCTTTAAGGAAGTGAAAGTTGATCTGAGCCATAATGGACACACAGTTTAGAAAGTGAGCCAAGGGAGACAACTTCAGACTGTTTGCAGGCCTGGAGGAGACCACTTGTGTATCAGGTGCCTGGAGCTTGCAGTGAGCTGCAGCATAAAAATAGCTGTTTGATCTTTGTCAAACTTTTTTATTTGATGGTCTCCATTATGTTCTGAAGGAATAGGATCCAGCTTCTTTAAGCAGTGAGAGTGTATCATTCATTAAGAGGAAATAAACATTAAAGTCACATATATCTGAAACAGGGAGCTCAGAGTTTGCTCAGGAGGATATGTTCCTGATTTTCCCAGTTGGGGCACCACAACCATGACTCTACAAATAGGTAGGATCTCCTCAGTTCATGTGTACATATAGAAGATTATGCCAAGAATTTTATAAACCTTTATGATAAAAGGTTTTATTGAACTTGCCTTGTGGTCCAGTGGTTAAGAATCTGCCTTGCAGTGTGAAGGACATGAGTTCCATTCCTGGTTGGGGAAAAAGGGTTTTATTGATAATTTCATATTCTGTGCTGAGAACCAGGCACAGTTAACTATACACTTACACATTTAAGGAACAGAGGTCCATCTTTCATCCACTAACAGGCTGGCAGTTTCCCCCCTTACAACTGTATTCTACAGAATAATTACAATGTTCAGTGAGTTCAGTCACTCAGTCATGTATGACTCTTTGCAACCCCATGAACTGCAGCACGCCAGGCCTCCCTGTCCATCACCAACTCCCGGAGCCTACTCAAACTCATGTCCATTGAGTCAGTGATGCCATCCAACCATCTCATCCTCTGTCATCCCCTTCTCCTGCCTGTGATCTTTCCCAGCATCAGGGTCTTTTCCAATGAGTCAGCTCTTCACATCAGGTGGCCAAAGTATTGAAGTTTCAGCTTCAACATTAGTCCTTCCAATGAACACCCAGGACTGATCTCTTTAGGATGGACTGGTTGGATCTCCTTACAGTCAAGGGACTCTCAAGAGTCTTTTCCAACACCACAGTTCAAAAGCATCAATTCTTTGGTGCTCAGCTTTCTTCAACAATCCAACTCTCACATCCATACATGACCAGTGAAAAACCATAGCCTTGACTAGATGGTCCTTTGTTGACAAAGTAATTGTCTCTGGCTTTTTAATATGCTATCTAGGTTGGTCATAAACTTTCCTTCCAAGAGTAAGTGTCTTTAATTTCATTGGCTGCCTATCACCATCTTCAGTGATTTTGAATCCCCCCAAAATAAAGTCAGCCACTGTTTCCATGGTTTCCCCATCTATTTCCCATGAAGTGATGGGACTGGATGCCACGATCTTAGTTTTCGGAATGTTGAGCTTTAAGCCAACTTTCTCACTCTCTCTTTCACTTTCATCAAGAGGCTCTTTAGTTCTTCTTCACTTTCTGCCATAAGGGTTGTGTCATCTGCATATCTGAGGTTATTTGATATTTTTCCCGGCAATCTTGATTCCAGCTTGTACTTCTCCAGCCCAGCCATTTCTCATGATTGTACTCTGCATAGAAGTTAAATAAGCAGGGTGAATTATACCAGCCTTGATGTACTCCTTTTCCTATTTGGAACCCAGTCTGTTGTTCCATGTCCAGTTCTAACTGTTGCTTCCTGACCTGCATACAGGTTCTCAAGAGGCAGGTCAGGTGGTCTGGTATTCCCATCTCTTCCAGAATTTTCCACAGTTTCTTGTGATCCACACAGTCAAAGGCTTTGGCATATCAATAAAGCAGAAATAGATGTTTTTCTGGAACTCTTGCCTTTCGATGATCCAGCAGATGTTGGCAATTTGATCTCTGGTTCCTCTGCCTTTTCTAAAACCAGCTTGAACATCTGGAAGTTCACTGTTCACGTATTGCTGAAAGCCTGGCTTGGAGAATTTTTGAGCATTACTTTACTAGCATGTTGAGTAGTTGGGTAGAATTTCTTTGTATGTCCCCTCTCTACTGGGATATTAGTGACTTGCTTTTTATTATTATAGGTCTTTATATCTTTGCATATACACGTATTTAAAACACTCTCTCCTTTTCAGTTAATTTTTATAGGGGACTTATGTCTCTTCAACACATTCTAGAAAGGAGTAGCCTATATTTAAATGGCTGACACAGCAACTCTTGTTTCCCTGATGTAGAGCATTGTTTCACAACTTCTTATTATCTGTTCTTCTGAGAAGGTTGCAAGATAAAGGACTTTCCCATCAGTGACAGTAGCTCCCTGGGGCATATTCTAATGGGAATGGAGATGGGGTTGGGAGTGAAGTGGGAAAGGACAAGTTCATTCATCATAGAGGGAAACATTACAGAGATCCTGAGATATCCTCCTCTCCAAACCATGTAGGGCTAAGGAGCATTGCTATAGTTCAGGATCAGGACACTGTGGGAGTGTGTGTGTGTGTGTGTGTGTAGGTATTTTGCAGTAATCAGTGTTCTCCGTGTGCTGTTGGCTTGGGAGGGACATATAAGTCCTTTTTATTGAATCCCTTTGGTGGCTCAAATCACCCCCTACTCAGGATCCAAGGGAAAGCATGTCCTCATTGGGCAGCACCAAGGATTCTGGGATGGCTCTTGGACAGAAGCCTCTGCATTTCTTCTCACAGTAAAAGTTTAAAAGGAGTTCAGAGACAGTATTATTTAATTATTTAATGTCCAGTGTCAGGATAAGCATTCTTTCAAGAAAGCATTTCCCTTTAGGGATCCCTTGTCTGGAAAAATCCCATGGATGGAGGAGCCTGGTAGGCTGCAGTCCATGGGGTCGCGAAGAGTCGGACACGACTGAGCGACTTCACTTTCACTTTTCACTTTCATGCATTGGAGAAGGAAATGGCAACCCACTCCAGTGTTCTTGCCTGGAGAATCCCAGGGACGGGGGAGCCTGATGGGCTGCCTGTCTATAGGGTCGCACAGAGTCGGACACGACTGAAGTGACTTAGCAGCAGCAGCAGCAGTAGCAGTAGGATGTCAAGCCATTAATAAAAGATTATTTGAAGAAAAGAGCTAAAGTTGGGGTCATTTGTTGGAAGTTCCACATACCGGGAAGGATGCCTTATTTTTTTTATTCTCTTCCCTTATAGTCTATTATAGAATATTGAGTAGAGTTTCCTGTGCTATACAGTAGGTCCTTGTTAGTTATCTATTTTATATATAATAGTATGTTTATGTTAATCCCAAACTTCTCATTTATCCCTCCTCCTCTTTCCCTTTTGGCAGCCATAAGTTGATTTCTATGCCTGTGGGTTTATTTCTGTTTTGAGTATAAGTTCATTTGTACCTTTTGTAAAAGATTCCACATATGAGCAATATCATGATATTTTTCTTTTTCTGTATGGGTTACTTCACTTAGTATGATAATTTCTAGGTTGTTGCTACAAATGGCATTATTCCATTCTTTTTTTTAAGGCCAAATAGCATCCCATTGTATATATATACCACAATTCCTTTAACCATTCATATGTCGATGGACATTTGGATTGTTTTCATGTCTGGGCTATTGTTAATAGTGCTGCAATGAACATAAGTATACATGTATCTTTTTAATTAGAGTTTTATCTGGATATAAGGCATGGGATTCTTATTTTCTGGCTCTGTTTTGCTTTCTGTGGTAGAGGCTGATCTGGGCTGCTCCTGACCTCAGATATCAACTGACATCATCAGAGGGGCATTCAGTCAATATCTGCTATGAAACCCCAATGGTCTGTGCTGTGTTCTTAGTCGCTCAGGCATGTCCGACTCTTTGTGACCCTATGGACTGTAGTTTACCAGGCCCCTCTGTCCATGGGGATTCTCCAGGCAAGAATACTGGAGTGGGTTGCTGTGACCTCCTCCAAGGTTTGAACTCAGGTCTCCCGCATTGCAGGTGGATTCTTTAGCACCTGGAGTCACCAGGGAAGCCGAAGAATACTGGAGTGGGTATCCTATCCTTCTCCAGGGGAACTTCCTGACCCAGGTATCGAACTGAGGTGTCCTGCATTGCAGGCGGATTCTTTAACAGCTGAGCTGCATAGCCCCAGCTGTATATTTTCTTACTCTTTCCCACCTCTAATTTCTCAGTTCAGGGCAAATTGGAACCATTTTACATACAAAAGCTGAACTTCCAGAATATTCCAGGTCATGCTGTATGGAATAAGCAACCTGCTATGAGGGAGTCACAAGCCTGGACTGATGCAAACTTATAAACTTCTCTGAGGACTAGGTCTTGGACAGCTCCCAAGAGACCAAGGTAGGGCTGGAGGAAATGAACTTAAGCCCAGCTGTAAAGCTAACCCTCCTAAGCTGACCAACACACCCAACAGCCCAGGTGGGTATCAGCTTAACTCTGGTGCCATCTTGGAGAGAGACTATCTTGAATTGGGATTCCTCTCTGCAGCTTGATCCAGACTCAGAATTGGTTTTAGCTGTTGTCCAGTGTGGCCCAGTGGTCTGGCCCTTCTTCATTTTACCTGTAAACTTAGCCCTTGGCCTGGTTCTTACTGTGCTGTGGGTACCCTAGAAGTCTGACTGAGACGCCCTATTGTGATTGACTCCATGAAACTCCCCAGACTGACTCTCAGGGGCTTTGAGGAACTTTGGGGTACCACCTATGGGACCAGAAGGCAGCCTTGGAAAGTTAACTGAGAACTTTTCCTCTGTGGAATCATTTCTTATCATGAAATTTTGCTTGAGTCAGGGGGCCTATATTAGGGTATTTCATGCTAGCATTGGAAACCTTAACTTCTTCCTTGGACCTCTGTTCTCTGGGACTCAGGTCTAATTAGGATAGGCTGAGGTACAGCCCATCTTCCACTGTCTCCTCTGTTCCTTCTGATCTCAGGTGGCTTTAACGTGCCATGGCCTGAAGTAAAGATTTCATTTCCTGGGCAGAGGCTGATGTCGGGTCACAGCAGCGAGAGTGCGAATCCTAGCCACTAGCCTGCCAGGGACCAGTGGCCAGTGACAAGGCCCTGGATCATCAGCTTTGTGGAAATGAATTTCCACAAAGAAACAGAATGTAGTGAAGAAAGTAAAGTGTTTCTTAGGAGGAAAAAGAGTATGTGTGAATAGATACACACAGGCAAATTCGGAGAAAGAGTTGCACTCTCCTGTTGGTTTAAATCACTTATGTAGGGCATATTTTGTAGGTTTCCTTTGGTCAATCATCTTGCTTTGCCAGTTCTGAGGTCTGTGTTTGCTTTGTTTTAGGGTCCTCCCATGTGTGCATATGCATCTCTGAACCAAAATGGATTCTAGCTAAGGGGCTTATGGGTAAATTGACTTCACTCCCTTTCTTCCTTTTTGGAAAACCTCCAAGGAGCTTTTCTATGCATGTACAGTTGGGAAAGTCTCCTTGACCTCGAGAATGAGAAACACATGGTCTCTTATCTGGGCAGGGCTCAGCTTCTCCTCCTTCTTGCTGTTGTCTTCATACTGGAGTATCTGTCCATAGGGCACAAACTCCAGCTGCTCATCTTGGGACCCATCTAATCTCTTGGCTCATTTCCATCATGCCTGAGATTGGAAAGGGAGAACTTTGGGCTTCCTGCTTCTTCTATGCTTTATCTTCTTTCTACTTAAGGGTAGCAAGCCCTGTGGTGAGCCATCAGACTTGCAGAGTTATCTCCTTGTGGTAGAGAGAATGCTGTGGTCCATGGACCTGCTCTGGGAGTGGGTGATGGACAGAGAAGCCTGGAATGCTGCAGTCCATGATGTCGCAAAGAGTCAGACATGACTGAGTGACTGAACTGATGGACCTGCAGCAGCGTCACTGGAAGCTTATTAAAATGCACACCCAACTCAGACCTAATAGCTAAGATTCTGCATTTTTAACAATATTCTCAGGTAACTTACATGCACATTAAGGTTTGAGAAGCACAGGTATGCAATAATCTCTAAACTTCTCAAGGGAAATAGATGTTTCTGATATGGAGAGTTCAGTATAAGAAAATGCATAAGAGAAAGCTATTTAATCAAATTAAAATCTTTAATTCTTATAGATTTTTAAAAAAGAAAAGAACATCACAAAAGATGAGATGAGTAAAGCAGTTAAGTGGGTGACACTATAATTTGTTATACTTGAATTTTTCTTTTATAACCTTACTCTGTTGCTATACAGTTTGTAAGTAAAAGCAGATTTACTTGATTTTTGTCACTATATTCATGCTTCATAAAGTGAGTTTTGCCGAAGTGCTCTAAAAAGGTGGGCTTCATCAACCAGTTTGCCAAATGCTATGAACCATATGGGGGCTTCCCAGGTGGCTCACTGGTAAAGAATTCACCTGCAATGAAGGTTCAATCTTGAATTGGGAAGATCCCCTGGAGAAGTAAATGGCAACCCACTCCAGTATTCTTGCCTGGGACATCCCATGGACAGAGCAGTCTGGCAGGTCCATGGGGTTGCAAGAGTCAGATAAAACTTACGGACTAAACAATATACTTAATTACTTAGTGACTAACAACATGAAATGACATATTCTTATTGGGGACTTCCAATAAACATTATGACTATAAAGGTGCTGCCAAGTCCTGTTGAGAAATCCCTCTGACCTTATCTAATGGATTTCTAAAACACGGTTGTCCATGGAACTCTGTTTCATGTAATATCCATAAGCAAACTACAAAACTGTGTTCTCTTGACCATGGTTTAGACTTTTCTAATCTAAAACAAACCCTTCATATTAAATATGAAATAGTTGATAAATCTAATTTGCAGTGTCCCCAGGCTCCACCGGGTGCACCATAGAAGGTCCAAACTGAGCCAGATGCTCTTTTACTCACCAGCAAGGCCAAGGGCCAGAATCTACAGGACTCTCTCTGCAGTGCCTCTATGACCCTGTCCTAAACCCAACTGCTGTGCCCCAGATATCTCTTTTTGTATTCCGTCCTTATTTTCTGCCTTTCTAATGCAGTTCATACCATGTATTGTCTACTTGCTCCTCAATGCAGTTTTTCCTCAGATGCTATATCCCTTAGATCTTCCTGAAACAAAAAATAAAGCAGATAATAAAGAAGCTGACATTGCCTTCTCACAGCCCAGTTCAGACTCTGGGCCAGATTCCTGAGACTTTTGCTGCTGAGGAGGAGAGCTAGACAATTACTGAAGTAAACCTACTCCAAAGAGTCAGCACTGATCACTTGACCATAGACACAAGAGTAAAATAATTGGCTTTGCAAACCCAAAAGGAGGTTACATGATTTGCAAAGAGTTTCTGTGTCATTTCTTTGAAAAGTTTTGAAAAAATTTCAAATTCTGTGTGAGGATAGTCTTGCAGTTTTCAGATTCTTGATAATGTTGCATAGATACAGGATACGTGTATTTAGAAACCACAGGGTCTCTGAGAACCTCTCCTCTTTTTCTCTTGTGCACTGTGCTTGAATATCAAGCCAAGTTCTGTGGCATGCATCTAATTAACTGCATATAGACTAGCATGAAGTTGTCTTCCATGGAATTAATTTTGGTAGATAAGAGTCAGAAAAGAGTCCTGTGCTCAAAACAAAGTTGGAAACTTCTGGGATGATACTTGAAATGCTGGTGGGGTGAGAGTGGGATGGAAGAAACTCCAGAAAGCTAATGGAGTGTTGGAAGTAGTAGAATTAGACATCCATGCTCAAGCTGTAGCCTCATAGTTGGTGCCCCTTGACTAGGGTTTGGCCATGTGTCTTGCTTTGGCCAATATGATGTTAGCTGATCTAATGTGAACAGAAGCTTGAAGTAAGCTTGTGCAAGAGTGTCCCCTGGGAAGCCGCTGCTCCTTTGGTCTGGGACCCAGTGTGGGTATTCTAGAGGTGGCCTGAGCCCAGAGCCACATCAGTCAATCTTCAGCCTGAAGCAGAGATGCCCAACTGAGCCCAGTCTTTTACTGACCAAGGTTATTGTCAACCTGCAGACCAAACCAAAGCCCAGATTTACTAACCAAGTTATTGTCAACCTGCAGACTTGTGAGTGTCAGAATAAACTGCTTTCTGTAAGACAGAGTTTTGGGGGTTATTTGTTATGCAGCACTATTGTGGCAATAGCTTCCTGATAACCTGGATTAAACAAAGTTAAACAGATTTCTAAAATGCATTTTCTCAGAGACCCTAATCTTCTTTATGCATAGCAAGATGGTTATAGAATGAGTGGCATTTCCCAGTGCATCTTTATTTTTCATAACCATTTATGATACCAAGGCAGGTAGCAACCAGAACTGTCCTCTAGGGGAAGGGTAATTAAACCTCCCCTTCTCTACTCACTAGTGCAACACACACAAAGAAATCTGGTCTCCTAAGAAGGGTCCCTAATATGATGGGTAACAGATTTAGGTACAATAGTTTGGGGTATGCAGAATGCAAAGGAGAAATTTTTGACATTGCTCCATGCCTTACCTTTGGGTATACTGCTGCTAATATATCTATAGCAAATATTTATGCTTTGAGAGATGGATACAAAATAAAATATGAAAAGGGTCTGAGGGACTAGAGATACCCAAGAGGAATTAAAAAGGGAAATATGAAGAAAGTCTATGAGAAGCTAAGAAGGGAAATATGAAAGAATTCTATGAGGAATTAAGAAGAGAAATACGAAGTTTGACAACAAAAGAATCCAACTAGCTACCACACTCACTAGTTCACTAGGGGTATGTTTGCTTCCCAAGTTTTTCTAGTGCATCCTTTTCCCTTGTGAGGGCTGATTGGAACTGGGATTTCATGGAGAGCAACTTCCTGCCTTGAGAAAGCCTATACTGGGAGAAAACTCAAAAGCAAAATAATTTGCAGCAAATTAAGCATTACAATCCCAGAGAAAGGCAAGGCTAAAGAATGCTCAAACTACTGCACAATTGCACTCATCTCACACACTAGTAAAGTAATGCTCAAAATTCTCCAAGCCAGGCTTCAGCAATATGTGAACTGTGAACTTCCTGATGTTCAAGCTGGTTTTAGAAAAGGCAGAGGAACCAGAGATCAAATTGCCAACATCCGCTGGATCATGGAAAAAGCAAGAGAGTTCCAGAAAAGCATCTATTTCTGCTTTATGGACTATGCCAAAGCCTTTGACTGTGTGGATCACAATAAACTGTGGAAAATTCTTAAAGAGATGGGAATACCAGACCACCTGATCTGCCTCTTGAGAAATTTGTATACAGGTCAGGAAGCAACAATTAGAATTGGACATGGAACAACAGACTGCTTCGAAATAGGAAAAGGAGTTCGTCAAGGCCGTATATTGTCACCCTGCTTATTTAACTTCTATGATTGCCGGGAGAAATATTAATAACCTCAGATATGCAGATGACACCACCCTTATGGCAGAAAGTGAAGAGGAACTAAAAAGGCTCTTGATGAAAGTGAAAGTGGAGAGTGAGAAAGTTGGCTTAAAGCTCAACATTCAGAAAACGAAGATCATGGCATCTGGTCCCATCACTTCATGGGAAATAGATGGGGAAACAGTGGAAACAGTGTCCGACTTTATTTTTCTGGGCTCCAAAGTCACTGCAGATGGTGACTGCAGCCATGAAATTAAAAGACGCTTACTCCTTGGAAGAAAAGTTATAACCAACCTAGATAGCATATTCAAAAGCAGAGACATTACTTTGTCAACAAAGGTCGGTCTAGTCAAGGCTATGGTTTTTCCTGTGGTCATGTATGGATGTGAGAGTTGGACTGTGAAGAAGGCTGAGTGCTGAAGAATTGATACTTTTGAACTGTGGTGTTGGAGAAGACTCTTGAGAGTCCCTTGGACTGCAAGGAGATCCAACCAGTCCATTCTGAAGGAGATCAGCCCTGGGATTTCTTTGGAAGGAATGATGCTAAAGCTGAAACTCCAGTACTTCGGCCACCTCATGCAAAGAGTTGACTCATTGGAAAAGGCTCTGATGCTGGGAGGGGTTGGGGGCAAGAGGAGAAGGGGACGACAGAGGATGAGATGGCTGGATGGTATCACTGACTCGATGGATGTGAGTCTCAGTGAACTCCGGGAGTTGGTGATGGACAGGGAAGCCTGGCGTGCTGCGAGAGAGTCGGACAGGACTGAGCGACTGATCTGATCTGATCTGATCTGAAGCATTACAACTTGATTAATTACAAAGAGGCGAGTGAAATTTGCAAGACAGCTATCATGAGACTTAAACCTCTTGTGCATTTCTTGTGAGTTAGAAGGGTAGTCAGCACATTTACCCTTGTGGAAGGTCAGCAGATTAACTATGATTTCAATTCCACACTAATGAGACCCACATCATCTGCATGGAAACCTTCCTGCATTTCTGTGCACTTGAAAATTTAATAACACTGCCTCAAAACACTGTCCATATTTCTTCCCTTTTATGAATTGCCTAAGTTTTGTGCCATCACTATGTCTTACAGGACACCTGCAGATAGTTCATTTAAGCAAGCTGCAGTAGAGTTCCGCAAGCAGTCATTCCTGCTGTTCATGATCCACTTAATTACCAGCTTTGCTAGATCACCCATGAAGTCACCCCAAAATTTTCCAAAGAAGCAGAGAGATTCTAATCAAGGGGAGAGATTTAATGGTTGCCAGCATGTGATGGTATTTTTCTGCCTTTGAGGACCAATGAATTCATCTTCAGGCTGCAAAGGTAAGTGGGTCTTATTTCCTGTGGTTCCATATGAGAGTGTTAACAGCCTCGATAGGGAGGCCAGAGACCCCAAAGCAGCAGGAGGAAATAAACTGCAAGTGCAGAATTTTTTCCCATTTCTATTGACTATACCTGATTCCACCTGAACTTAACTTTTCTCAAACCTTGAGCTAACCAATGCGTTTTTCTTATGGAAATGTTTTCCTTAAGCTTTGTTAATGAAACTATGTATTTGCTTTGGAATCTGACTTTCTTCAAATCAGATTCTGCCTAAGACTAACTTTTTTCCTTTTCTCAAACCTTGGGCTCATGATGGCTCAACAAACCAGAATTCATGTCAAATATTTTATGGCCAGAGATGACACACCTTGTACCATCATATCTCAAAAATGCATACTGTGGGAGAGTAGACTCATGAAACACCCTCAGGCTTGAGGTGTCTCTTTTATCTGATTAGCAGCTCGCTAACAGACATAAAACACCTTGCTAAAAACTAGCAAGCAGGCATTCTTTCTGTCCTCTTCTGATGTCTATGTCAGAATCTTTCCCCATCTCTACTACACTTTAATAAAGTTTGCTATACAAAAGCTCTGAGCAGTCAAGCCTTGTCTCTGGCCCCAGATCGAATTCCTCTCCTCTGGAGGCCACAAATCCCAGTGAAGCACATGACTTGCAACCGCAAACTTTCACATAGAGAAAAGTTTCTTTAGATACCCTGGGAGTATGGAGAATGCAAACAGAATTCTATGGGCTAATTTTTAAAATCTCTATCTTTAATTCTATCATATTGATTCTCCTATAAAACCTAATTAGATAATTTTCCATCTGATATTCTCCCCAAATCTTATGTGCCTTGTTGTCATCTCATTTTGATGCCTAATGAGTAGGATTGGGCTCATACTTATCAGCTGGTCTGCTTGAGGTCTGCAAAGCCATCTCCAGGGTGAAAAATCACAGGTAACAGTCCCAGTGAGGAGAATGAGTGTAACTTTCTTCTAAAAGAGCCAAAGCAGTAGCCTGGGTTACATTTGCTCTGGATTAGTTCTTGCTTTCAGCCTCTAAGACAACGATGCCTTCTGATAAACAACTATATAAACAACAGCAATTTTTAAAAATCAAAAAAACCAAGAAGTAGTCTGTCCAGCATGCTAAAAGCCTTGGAAATGACCCAAATGGCAACACAAATTAGATTATTAAAATTGCTTCTTCTTTTGCATTTTTATTAGTGTGACCTAATGAGCCAAGGGAACATTTCATGCAAAGATGGGCTCGATAAAGACAGAAATGGTATGGACCTAATAGAAGCAGAAGATATTAAGAAGAGATGGCAAGAATACACAGAAGAACTGTACAAAAAAGATCTTCACGACCAAGATAATCATGATAGTGTGATCACTGGCCTAGAGCCAGACATCCTGGAATGTGAAGTCAAGTGGGCTTTAGAAAGCATCACTACAAACAAAGCTAATGGAGGTGATGGAATTCCAGTGGAGCTATTTCAAATCCTGGAAGATGATGCTGTGAAAGTGCTGCACTCAATATGCCAGCAAATTGGGAAAACTCAGCAGTGGCCACAGGACTGGAAAAGGTCAGTTTTCATTCCAATCCCAAAGAAAGGCAATGCCAAAGACTGCTCAGACTACCACACAATTGCACTCATCTCACATGCTAGTAAAGTAATGCTCAAAATTCTCCAAGCCAGGCTTCAGCAATACATGAATCATGAACTTCCAGATGTTCAAGCTGATGTTAGAAAACGCAGAGGAAGCAGAGGTCAAATTGCCAACATCTGCTGGATCATGGAAAAAGCAAGAGAGTTCCAGAAAAACATCTATTTCTGCTTTATTGACTATGCCAAAGCCTTTGACTGTGTGGATCACAATAAACTGTGGAAAATTCTGAAAGAGATGGGAATACCAGAGCAGTTGATCTGCCTCTTGAGAAACCTACATGCAGGTCAAGAAGCAACAGTTAGAATTGGACATGGAACAACAGACTGGTTCCAACTAGGAAAAGGAGTACATCAAGGCTGTATATTGTCACCGTGCTTATTTATCTTATATGCAGAGTACATCATGAGAAACACTGGGCTCAAAGAAGCACAAGCTGGAATCAAGATTGCCCGGAGAAATATCAATAACCTCAGATATGCAGATGACACCACCCTTATGGCAGAAAGTGAGGAGAACTAAAAGCCTCTTGATGAAAGTGAAAGAGGAGAGTGAAAAAGTTGGCTTAAAGCTCAACATTCAGAAAACGAAGATCATGGCATCTGGTCCCGTCACTTCATGGGAAATAGATGGGGAAACAGTGGAAACCGTATCAAACTTTATTTTTTGGGGCTCCAAAATCACTGCAGATGGTGACTGCAGCCATGAAATTAAAAGATGCTTACTCCTTGGAAGGAAAGTTATGACCAACCTAGATAGCATATTAAAAAGCAGAGACATTACTTTGTCAACAAAGGTCGGTCTAGTCAAGGCTATGGTTTTTCCAGTGGACATGTATGGATGTGAGAGTTGGACTGTGAAAAAGCTGAGCGCCAAAGAAATGATGCTTTTGAGCTGTGGTGTTGGAGAAGACTCTTGAGAGTCCCTTGGACTGCAAGGAGATCCAACCAGTCCATCCTAAAGGAGATCAGTCCTGGGTGTTCATTGGAAGGACTAATACTAAAGCTGAAACTCCAATACTTTGGCCACCTGATGCAAAGAGTTGACTCACTGGAAAAGTCCCTGATGCTGGGAGGGATTGGGGGGCAGGAGGAGAAGGGGACAACAGAGGATGAGATGGTTGGATGGCATCACTGACTCAATGGACATGAGTTTGAGTGAACACCGGGAGTTGGTGATGGACAGGGAGACCTGGCGTGCTGTAATTCATGGGTTGCAAAGAGTCGGACATGACTGACTGACTGAACTGAACTGAACTGAACTGAATGAGCCTATTAGAATAGGGATGCATTTGAAAAGACAGTCTGAGTAAGGTATATGAACATCCAATAAAGTCACAAGGTAAGACTGCATTTGTCTTTGTTTTGGCATCCTTTGTCTGTCAGTCTCAGTTTTACTACTAACTACTTGGGCGGGGGATTTCATCTTCCCCTTTTTGTTCATAAAATTCCACTCTTCAATTCCTGAGTGACCCAAATTCATGTTACCTAAGTCAGTCAAATTACTGCATGCCTTCTGGCAATGAAGATGAGTTTTATCTGGGTCAGATGTTCACCCATGACATATCTTTAGATGATTGCTGAGGCATATGAGATAGGGGCAAATGTTCTTTCCACTGGATTAGAATTTAAAAATAAAAAATGTAGTCTTATAGGTTGCTGTAGCCATGTTCCCCTCATGTGAATACTAAGCATGGGTTCAACATCTAGACCGGAGAAGGCCATGGCACCCCACTCCCATACTCTTGCCTGGAAAATCCCATGGGTGGTTGAGCCTGGTGGGCTGCAGTCCATGGGGTCTCTAAGAGTCGGACACAACTGAACGACTTCACTTTCACTTTTCACTTTTGTGCATTGGAGAAGGAAATGGCAACCCACTCCAGTGTTCTTGCCTGGAGAATCCCAGGGACGGGGGAGCCTGATGGGCTGCTGTCTATGCGGTTGCATAGAGTCGGACACGACTGAAGTGACTTAGCAGCAGTAGCAGCAACATCTAGACAGCAGATCCAAGAAATAAAGAGGAAGAAATATTTCTGGGAAAATCATTGGATCAACTCACACCTGATTTTCCTATGAACATTTTAATTATGAAAGATAACCAATCCTTTCTTGTTTAAGCCACTTTGGATTATGTTTTCTGTTACTTGTAAGCCAGTAAGGCCTAAATATTCAGATCTAAATGGCCACTATTCATGCTGAAAGGGACTAAGGAATGATGCTCTCCACACTTTATTTCTAGAAGGCATAAATGTGGGGCACGGGCTTGGCACCATGCTGGTGGTAGAAGTATTTCTAGCCTCTGGGTCTTTTTCCTTTCCTACCTTTAAATTAATAACTAGATCCGTCAAGAGAAGATAAGACACATTCAAGGAAGTCACTTAATCTTTTGAATTTATTCTCATTCAAAGTTGCCAGTTTTGCTGTCAGTTTTTAACTTTTATATTTGCTGGCTTTTCAACTAAGACATATAAGCAGGGGCTTCTCTGGTGGCTCAGTGGTGAAAGAGTCCAGTTGCCCGAAGATATGGGTTCCATCTCTGATCAGGGAGGATCCCACATTGTTGAGCAACTAAGCCAGTATGCAACAACTACCACAGTGAGAAGCTTACACACTGCAACGAAGAGTTGTCACACTTGCCGCAACTAGAGAAAAGCCTGTGGAGCAATGAAGACCCAGTACAGCCAAAAACAAATAAATAAAAATGAAAACACACAAACAAAAGACACATAAACAAACAAAAATAAGAGTCATCATAACAAGCCCTTGGCTTATCAATCTCAGTTCAGTTTAGTCGCTCTAGTTGAAACTATAACATTCTCTGTGGCTGTGTGATGGGCCTGGGATAACCCTGGCCTCTGTTACCTGGTACCCCACTCTAGTACTCTTTTGCCTGGAAAATCCCATGGATGGAGGAGCCTGGTAGGCTTCAGTCCATGGGGTTGTTAAGAGTTGGACACAACTGAGTGACTTCACTTTCACTTTTCACTTTCGTGCATTGGAGAAGGAAATGGCAACCCCCTCCAGTGTTCTTGCCTGGAGAACCCCAGGCACAGCAGAGCCTGGTGGGCCGCCGTCTATGGGGTCCCTCGGAGTCAGACACGACTGAAGCAACTTAGCAGTGGCAGCAGCAGCTGTTACCTGGTAAGTGGTTCCATCTTGCCCATTAGCATCAGACAACTTGACTTTGACCCCAACTCCTGCATGAGTTCTAATCGGCCCAACCTCTGAGATCTAGGGACAGAGCCACATCCTGTTTTTCCTGGAGTCAGTCTCTGTTCAGGGAGACTTCTCCCCAGGGTTGATTCTAAGTCATATCTCTGGTCACCCTTTCTGTCTACTCCTCACTGAACTCTCTCTCTCTCTGGGACTTTAAATGTGGCCTAAACTCTGTTTATCTTATAAACTCAACTTTTGATCCCTTCTGCCTCATTAACGGACATCTGTGGATTTATGGTGCTTTTCCACTCAGATGGCCCCTGGGACTCCTCTGACTATGTTCCTTGGGATGACTGGAATATTTCTTTTCAGGAAATAAAAAGTAAATAAAAACTTTTTTAAGAAATAAAAACTGTGCTATGCTTAGTTTCTCAGTCATGTATGACTTTGTGATCCCATGGACTATAGCCCACCAGGCCCCTCTGTCCATGGAGATTCTCCAGGCAAGAATACTGGAGTGGGTTGCCATGCCCTCCTTCAGAGCATCTTCCCAACTCAGGGATTGAATTCAGGTCTCCCGCATTGCAGGTGGATTCTTTACTATTTGAGCCACCAGGCAAGCCCAAAGAAATAGAGCAATTAGCCTATTTGCTCAGAAGACTTCAGCTAGTACTGAGGTCCTGAGGGCCTAACTAAATTTACAGACTTAAGAAAAAGTAATTATGAGGCAATATTTAAAAATCTGTAGGATTTATGTCAGAAGTATGCAGTTCTAGACTAGTCCTAGGAAAATTAGATGATCTGACAACAATGTTTTCCTATTTCATAACTATGAGAGCCTGGGCCACAGTCCCTAGCATCCCTGTTACACTGCTTCCAGTTCTATCATGGATTTAACTTTTATGCCTGTCCAGTATTTCTATATGAGTTTGGAACCTCTTCCCAAGTTTGACCTTTCTAACTGCTCTCATCTAAATTATGTATTATGAGTGTCTTTATTCTCAAGAAATATATGCTTTTAAATAAAATATAGGTGATTTACAATGTTGTATTATTTTCAGGTGACAGTACTATGATTCTTTTATTCTTTTTCAAATTCTTTTCCCTTATAAAGTTATTACAAAGTATTGACTACAGTTCCCTTGTTATACGGTAACTGGTTATCTATTGTATATAGAGTAGTATGTAATTGTTAATCCTAAACTCCTAATTTATTTCCCTCCTCCCCTTTCCTCTGTGGTAACCAAGTTTGTTTTCTATGTCTGTGGGTATATTCCTATTTTGTAAATACATTTATTTGAATCTTTTTTGTTTTACTTTTGTTAAATTCCACATATGAGTGATGTGCTCAGTGCTCAGTCACTTCAGTCATGTCTAACTCTCTGCGACCCTATGGACCACGGCCCGCCAGGCTCCTCTGTCCATGGGATTCTCCAGGCAAGAATACTGGAATAGGTTGCCATTTCCTTCTCCAGTAATAAAGTATGAAGTGAGTGAGGTGAAGTTGCTCAGTCGTGTCTGACTCTTTGAAACCCCATGGACTGTAGCCTACCAGGCTCCTCCATCCATGGGATTCTCCAGGCAAGAGTACTGGAGTGGGTTGCCATTTCCTTCTCCACATATAAGTGATGTTATGTGATATTTGTCTTTTTGTGTCTGGCTTATAAATGAGATATGCTTTTGAAGTTGAATGTACAATTTCCATTGTGAATATATTCATTTTAGTTGTTCTTAGCCTGTTGTTTCTTAAAGAGATGCAAATATCAGACCATCTTACCTGCCTCCTAAGAAACCTATATGCAGGTCAAGAAGCAACTGTTAATGGACTGGTTCAAAATTGGGAAAGGGATATGTCAAGTCTGTGTATTATCACCCTGTTTTTTAAACTTATATGCAGAGTAATTCATGTGACATGCAAACTGGATAAATCACAAGCTCAAATCAAGATTTTTGGGAGAAATACCAACAACCTCAGATATGGGCTATGAGTCTATCATTATCCAGAAGGCTGGCCTGAGCTTGTTTACTGGGTGGCTTGGCAGGGTTCCAAGAAAAAGAGTATAAGGTCTCTGGAGACATAGGCTCAAAACTGGCACAATGTCACTTCTGCTGTGTATTCTTGACTAAAATAAGCACAAGTCCAGCTCAGACTCAAAAGATTAGACAATAGACATTTGATAGAAGGGACTGCAAAATCACCTTGCAAACAGATGTGGATGCAGGAAGGCCATATTTGTAAACAATCTACCCAATATCCTCTGTGAGCAGGCAGAGCTCACTATATTGGCTATAGTCGGACTCGCAAAGAGTCAGACACGACTGAGTGACTTCACTTTCACTTTCTTGTGGGCACAACCTGTTTAGGCACTCACTGAGTGAGTCAGTGGCAACATGGTGATCACACTGATAGCTTACGGTGAACGGTGTTGGATTCATGATCTCCGAAGAAGATTTAGCTTCGGGACCAGGGACCAGGCTTGATCACTCAAGAGCTTTTGTGTAGCAGAGTTTTATTAAAGTGAGAAAGGGACAGAGAAAGTTTCTGACACAGACATCAGAAGGGGGAAAGAGAGTGCCTACCTTGCTAGTGTTAGCAAGGGAGTTATATAGGTTTTTAATTAGTTATGACAATAAATCAAAAGACTGTCTCAAGGTTGTAAAGATCTTACTAGACCCAATCCCATAATTTACATTTCAAGATAACAGGATTAGCCAGAAGGTTTCAGAAAGGAGAAACTGTTCTCAAGCAGGATACATTGTTGTTATATAATCTTTAGTACAGAGTTTAAACTGATTTGTTTGTTATGTAATCATCAGTTCTAGGCTTAAAGAAAAAAATGTTTTATGTGACTAAGACTAAGGAATGTAGAGGAAAAAAACAAAGAAGTTTGTCCTTTTCTCCTCTTTGAGAATCCCAGATCCCTATCTCCTCCTTGAAAGCCCCAGACATTTTTCTCCTCCTTGGGGACCCTGGGTTCTTATCAACCTGCCTACGAATTGACTCTCTCAACACTATGGCTTGATCTTTGATCTAGAAAGCAGGCTTCTTGGTCCTGATTACCTTCAATATTTTCTGTATTCCTTTGATTTTGAAATGCTTTTGGTAATGGCTTGCTACCCAGGGAAACCAGTCCCACAAGGAATGCATAATACTAGCAGAAGCAAACAATACAAAAATGGCAGTTGAGTCCCATGACTTACGGGAATGTCCAACACAAAAATTTCAACTCAACACAATTTCTGATCTCTTTCTCAGTACATGACCAATAGTACCTCAAAGCTGTTAATTATTTAAGCAGTAAACTCCCTAGGTGATGATCTTGGGCAATCTTATTCTGTAAAGAATTTTCCTTTCGTCTCACCCTCACTGTGCCAATGGGAGCTGCCTTTAAGACTTCTTTGTAGCTGAACAAACTGGTGACAAAGTTCCAATGTATTAATATGTAATGAACCCATTCCTGAAGTAAACACCTGGAGGAACAGGCAAATTTGGCCTTGGAATACGAAATGAAGCAGGGCAAAGGCTAATAGAGTTTTGCAAAGAGAACGCACTGCTCATAGCAAACACCCTCTTCCAACAACACAAGAGAAGACTCTACACATGGACATCACCAGATGGTCAACACCAAAATCAGGTTGATTATATTCTTTGCAGCCAAAAATGGGGAAGCTCTATACAGTCAGCAAAAACAAGACCGGGAGCTGACTGTGGCTCAGATCATGAACTCCTTATTGCCAAATTCAGACTGAAATTGAAGAAAGTAGGGAAAACCACTAGATCATTCAGGTATGACCTAAATCAAATTCCTTAGTTGATTATAACTAAGTTGATTATAATCAATTCCACTTGATTATACAGTGGAAGTGAGAAAGATGTAAGGGACTAAATTTGATAGACAGAGTGCCTGATCAACTATGGGTGGAGGTTTGTGACATTGTACAGGAGACAGGGATCAAGACCATCCCCATGGAAAAGAAATGCAAAAAAGCAAAATAGGTGTCTGAGGAGGCCTTACAAATAGCTGTGAAAAGAAGAGAAGCAAAAAGCAAAGGAGAAAAGGAAAGATATAAGCATCTGAATGCAGAGTTCCAAAGAATAGCAAGGAGAGATAAGAAAGCCTTCCTCAGCGATCAATGCAAAGAAATAGAGGAAAACAACAGAATGGGAAAGACTAGGGATCTCTTCAAGAAAATTAGAGATACCAAGGGAACATTTCATGCAAATATGGGCTCAATGAAGGACAGAAATTGTATGCACCTAACAGAAGCAGAAGACATTAAGAAGAGATGGCAAGAATACACAGAAGAACTGTACAAAAAAGATCTTCACGACCCAGATAATCACGATGGGGTGATCACTCATTTAGAGCCAGACATCCTGGAATGTGAAGTCAAGTGGGCCTTAGGAAGCATCACTACAAACAAAGCTAATGGAGGTGATGGAATTCCAGTTGAGCTATTTCAAATCCTGAAAGATGATGCTGTGAAAGTGCTGCACTCAATATGCCACTAAACTGGGAAAACTCAGCAGTGGCCAGAGGACTGGAAAATGTCAGTTTTCATTCCAATCCCAAAGAAAGGCAATGCCAAGAATGCTCAAACTGCTGAACAAATGCACTCATCTCTAACACTAGTAAAGTGATGCTTAAAATTCTCCAAGCCAGGCTTTAGCAATACGTGAACTGTGAACTTCCAAATGTTCAAACTGGTTTTAGAAAAGGCAGAGGAACCAGAGATCAAATTGTGAACACCTTTGGATCATCGAAAAACAAGAGAGTTCCATAAAAAACATCTATTTCTGCTTTATTGACTATGCCAAAGCCTTTGACTGGGTGGATCACAATAAACTGTGGAAAATTCTGAAAGAGATGGGAATACCAGACCACCTGACCTGCCTCTTGAGAAACCGATATGCAGGTCAGGAAGCAACAGTTAGAACTGGACATGGAGCAACAGACTGGTTCCAAATAGGAAAGGGAGTACGTCAAGGCTGTATATTGTCACTGCTTATTTACCTTATATGCAGAGTATATAATGAGAAACACTGGGCTGGAAGAAGCACAAGCTGGAATCAAGATTGCCCGGAGAAATATCAATAACCTCAGATATGCAGATGACACAACCCTTATGGCAGAAAGTGAAGAGGAACTAAGAAGTCTGTTGATGAAGTGAAAGTGGAGAGTGAAAAAGTTGGCTTAAAGCTCAACATTCAGAAAACGAAGATCATGGCATCTGGTCCCATCACTTCATGGGAAATAGATGGGGAAACAGTGGAAACAGTGTCAGACTTTATTTTTGGGGGCTCCAAAATCACTGCAGATGGTGATTGCAGCCATGAAATTAAAGATGGTTACTCCTTGGAAAGAAAGTTATGACCAACCTAGATAGCATATTGAAAAGCAGAGACATTACTTTGCCAACAAAGGTCTGTCTAGTCAAGGCTATGGTTTTCCAGTGGTCGTGTATGGATGTGAGAGTTGAACTGTGCAGAAAGCTGAGCACCGAAGAATTGATGCTTTTGAGCTGTGGTGTTGGAGAAGACTCTTGAGAGTCCCTTGGACTGCAAGGAGATCCAACCAGTCCATCCTAAAAGAGATCAGTCCTGGGTGTTAATTCATTGGAAGGACTGATGCTAAAGCTGAAACTCCAGTACTTTGGCCACCTCATGTGAAGAGTTGACTCATTGGAAAAGACTGCCGCGGACCAGCCCCAGCTGATCCAGGGTATTCGAAGCGGGGACGGCATTGGCAACCTATTTATTTAAATATTTTATCAAAGATATAAAGAGTAATAGGATGAGGATAGCTCAGTAGGAAAATTCAGTGGAGAAAAGAGGCTGAGTAGCTTGGTTTATGCGGGAAACCAATAAAACTTCAAGACAAGAAGTTTGCACCACTTACGTAGGCCGCAGGCGTCCTTCCATTCTCCCAAAGGAGAGGAGACACTGAGGCCTCCCCAGTCAGACCTTAGAAGCCCAGGCATAATTAGCAAGCATGGCGGGTTCCGTGCTCCAGATGGAGACTCAGCCAGAATTTGGGAGAGAGAGCGACACGGGGAGACCAAGTTTCGGTGAACAAGGCCCGCACTTTATTTTCCAAAGTAGTTTTTATACCTTAAGTTGTGCATAGAGGATAATGGGGGAAGGGGTGGAGTCATGCAAGGACAGCAGTTCCTGGTCCTAATCGAAGCCAGGCTTTCAAACATCATATGCAAAAGTTCAGGTGAATTACATCATCTCTGGCCAGGAGGCCTGTTAACATTTTAAGAAAGTTATCTTTCTCTAAAGGTGATTATTCCAAAGTCAGGCACCAGCCTCCAAAAAAGCATTGGACAAAGCTGCATTCCTATAGGGCAAAGGTGAGGTGGGCTCAATCAAGAAAAGAATTAACTCAAGGGTCCAAGGTTACAAACATTGAGGCTACTACTTACATTTCTATACACCCATTATATCAATCAATACACTGCCAAGGACACAGTAGGTAAGGAGTATGGAGACTTAGCAGCAAACATTGGCCCAATAAGTGAAAAACCCTTCACCAATACAATTTCTAATCAATCTTTTAACTACTCAAAGGAATCTGTGTTTAGACAGTTTAGAACATCTCCTGCCTCTCACAGTTGGGAGGCTCTGAACAATCACATGTGGCCAGAAAAACCTATTCAGGCAGGCTAGAGGATTTCCAAAGGAGTTTGTAGGTTAAACACTGTCACACCCAGGAATTATTAACTGGAGCTGTAAGCTAACTCTTTTCAGAGAGAGGTAGTGGGGGACAGCCCCCCGTAAAGTCAGAGGTGTAGGTCAAAGCACAAAGCAGAAAGTAGGCAGACTCTGGTTTTGGGAGTAGATGCTCGAGAATTTCCAGGGGGACTCCTGAGGCTCGATCCCGCCTTTGCGTATGCCAAGCCTCCTTCCTCATGACCTTTGTCATGGGCGGAGTTCCTCATGCTGGCTCCCGGCAGTGATAGAATTCCAGTTGAGCTATTCTAGATTCTGAAAGATGATGCTGTGGAAAGTGCTGCACTCAATATGCAATATGCCAGCTCCCGGCAAAAGACCCTGATGCTGGGAGGGATTGGGGCAGGAGGAGCAGGGACGACAAAGGATGCGACTGCTGGATGGCATCACCAACTCGATGGACATGAGTTTGAGTAAATTCCAGGAGTTGGTGATGGACAGAAAGGCCTGGCATACTGCGATTCATGGGGTGGCAAAGAGTCGGACACGACTGAGCGACTGAATTGAACTGAACTGAACCCATTCCACAGAATGGCCCTTGAATATCAAATATGCTTTACCTTCTCCACACAGCGTGCAACCATCATTAACACCCCTCATGTGCCTTTTTTAAGAATTACAAGCTAATTGGTGCTGGAGAAGACACTTGAGAGTCCCTTGGACAGCAAGCAGATCAAACCAGTCAATCCTATGGAAATCAACCCTGAACATTCTTTGGAAGGACAGATGCTAAAACTGAAGCTCCCATACTTTGACCACCTTATGTGTAGAGTCGACTCATTGGAAAAGACCCTGATGCTGGGAAAGATAGAAGGCAGAAAGAGAAGGGGATGACAGGATGAGATGGTTGGATGGCATCACCAACTCAATGGACATAAGTTTAAGCAAACTCTGGGAGATAATGAAGGACAGGGAAGGCTGGGTGCTGTCCATGGAGTCGCAAAGAGTCAGACACGACTGAGCAACTGAACAACAACACATAATTACAGAATGCATAATTAAGGCTTCATCTTTCAAATACTGAAAAAATTACCAAGCATTCTTCCCTTTGAGTTTGATATTACTATTGGTGATTAGCAGCATGGTTTACTCTGAAACTGGAGGGGTGCACTTTGAAGCATACTTTTTGCTTTTCAGACATAATAAGAAGTTGGAAGCTCAGAATGTATGTGTTATTCACTCAGTCGTGTCCGATTCTGTGACCCCACGGACTGTAAGCCCGCCTCTGTCCATGGGGTTCTCCAGACAATAATACTGGAGTGGGTTGCCATTCTCTTCTCCAGGAGATCTTCCCAATTTTTTTCCCCATAGGAGTAGACTTTTTTGTTTGTTTAATTAATTAATTTATTTTAATCAGAGTATAATTAATTTGTAATATTATGATGGTTTCTGCCATACATCAACATTAATCAGCCACAGGTATACACGTGTCCTCCCATCCTGAGCACCCCCTCCCTACCCACCCTATCCCTCCGGGTTGTCATAGAGCACTGACTTTGGGTGCCCTGCTTCATGCATTGAACTTGCATTGGTCATATCTTTCACATATGGTAATGTACATGTTTCAATGCTATTCTCTCAAATCATCTCACCCTTGCCTTCTCCCACTGAGTCCAAAAGTCTGTTCTTTACATCTTGATTGGAACTCTTTTCTTGTCATCCGTTATGAATTATTGTTTAGTTCTTAAGTGGAGTGAGGCTGAGGTCAAGGTAGGAGATCTGTGAGGCATAAGACAACAACTATTAACATAAATGCATAATTTTATAGTTATTGAAACTTGTTGTGCCCATAATTCATTCAGTGCTCACAATAAACCTTTAATGAAGATGTTTTAATCTCCATTTTATAGTAATGTGGTTCAAAGTCTATAGTTAAAGTCTATTTCAGAGTCTACAAATGTCTAACAATTAAAGGATGATTGAGATCTTTGGCCAGGGTCCAGCAAGATTCTAGATTCCATGCATTCCTCCTACAACATTATGGAAGGGATGAGGAGTCAGTTTAAAAAGTTCTGTTTGCGGTATGCCTTGGGGTACCCAGCTTCATCCCTGGAACTAACCTGTGTCTGATATATTAATAAAAACACTGTTTTGTGATATCTGGTGATTATCTGGTGGGATTAAAGTGGGAATAATTATTGCAGCACAAGGTAAATAGGCAAACTCATCCACTGAAGGATGTAGATGTAACACTCTATGAATGTTAAGATTTGATTGTGGAGTTGAATCTCGTTATAACGTGAGTTCCCCTTAAAGTGGCTCAGAAAGTGTGGGCATGAGGATGCTTCAAAGTAATTATACATATGGAAAGGGAAAACTCTTCTGTTATTTTTCTACCCACACTCACAGCATTTCTGAAACCAGATGTGTGGGGTTTTCCCACACATATCAAACCTCTGCGTGTCCTGTAATTCAGCTTAGTTCTGACACTATTCTTGGAGTTAAGAGCACAGTCCCGCAAGTTGGCCCCTACTTCAGATACAAATCGACTTCCCTGGTGGCTCAGACGGTAAAGCATTTGTCTACAATGTGGGAGACCGGGGTTCGATCCCTGGGTTGGGAAGATCCCCTGGAGAAGGAAATGGCAATCCACTCCAGGACTACTGCCTGGAAAATCCCATGGACAGAGGAGCCTGGTAGGCTACAGTCCATGGGTCGCAAAGAGTCGGACACGACTGAGTGACTTCACTTTCTTTTCTTTCACTTTCAGATGCAAATCACAAGTCCCGAGTTTCCACCTGTACTTCTGACCAAGCAGCATAAATCCCCTGATCCCTTGCTAAAACAGTTTTCAGGACTCAGGGAAACACTTATGTATCTTGGTTATTATATAGTAAATGATTTGATAAAAGATATGGATCAACAGCCTGATGAAGAGATACACAAGTGAAGGTCTGAAAGGGTCCTGAGCACAAACACTTCTGTGGCATTGCGGTGGGTCACCTTCCTGGCATGCGAAGGTGGTCTCCAACCAAGAGTTCTTCAAATCCTATAGTCTAGTTATTTTTTAAAAAAAAATTATTTATTTATTTTTGCCTGGCCTGGGTTTTCATTGTGTGCTTCTCTAGTTGCATTGAGCAGGGGATACTCTCCAGCTGTAATGTGGTGGCTTCTCTTGTTGTGGAGCACAGGCCCTAGAACTCACAGGCTCTAGAACATGGATTCAGCAGTTGTGGTGAAAGTGATTAGCTGCACACAGCAAGTAGGATCTTCCTGGACTGGGTTTTGAGCCAGTGTCCCTTGCATTGCAAGGCAGATTCATAACCACTGGACCACCAGGGAAGCTCTAGTCTAGAGATTTTACAAAGACTTTGTCATACAGGCACAATTGATTGTTAACTCAATTTCCAGTTCTTTTCCTCTTCCAGGAAAATAGCAGGTAGGGCTGAAAGTTTCAAGCTGCTAGTCATGACTTGGTCTTTCTGGTGTTCAGCCCCCATCCAGGCAACCATCAAGAGTTGCCTTATTAGAACAAAAGATGTTTCTACCAGCCAGAAAATTACAAGAAATTCAGGAGTTCTGTGTCAGGAACTGGAGTAAAAGACTAAATATTAGCAGGAACCAGTATCCATCTATCTATCTATCTATCATCATCATCTATTAATATGTGTCTATCATCTATCTAATTTACCAAAGAAGACCTTCACTGACACATTGTAATCACCCAAAGTCCATAGTTTACACTAGGATTCATTCTTGGTGCTGTACATTCTGTAAGTTTGGACATGTATCTTTTTAACATTATGCAGACTATTTTCACTGCACTAAAAATTCTCGAAGGTTTGCCTAGTCATCTGGATTTTGATCATTCTAAGTATGTAGTGATATCTCATTGTTAATTTTATTTGCATTTCCCTGGTGGCCTTTTGATGTGGAGCATATTTTCTTACCCCTGGGTTGGGAAGATTCCCCTGGAGGAGGACCTAGCAACCCACTCCAGTATTCTTGCCTGGAGAATCCCATGGATAGAGAAGCCTGGCAGGCTATCATCCATAGGGTCACACAGAGTCAGACACAACTGAAGTGAGTTAGCACTTGCATGTATTTTCATATGTTATCTGCCATCTTTATATCCTCTGTTGTGAGGTGTTTATTGTGATCTTTGACTCCCTTTTAAATTGGATTGTTTGTTTTCTTATTGTTGAATTTTAAGTGCTCTTTGTACATTTTAAATAACAGTCTTTTATCAAATATGTCTTTTGCAAATATTTTCTCCAAGTCTGTGACTTACATCCAAATTTTCTTGATGTTGTCTTTTACAGAGCAGAAGTTTTTAATTTTAATCATGTCTAACTTAATAATGATTTCTTTCATGGATTGTTCTCTTTGGTGTTTTATCTTAAAAAAGGTTTTGCCATACCCAAGAACATCTAGGTTTTCTCCTGTGCTATCTTCTAGGAATTGTATATTTTTGTATTTTGCATTTAGGTCTGAGATCCATTTTGAGCATTTTTCAGAATATAAGTGAAATACTTCTTAATATCATTGCAACTATTTTATTAAATTTATTTTTAAATTGAAGGATAATTGCTTTGCAATGTTGTGTTGGTTTCTGCTGTACAACAGTGTGAATCAGCCATAAGTGTACATATATCCCCTCCCTCTTGAACCTCCCTTCCACCTCCCACCCCACTCTCTAGATTCATTTATTGCATGTAGGCATCCAGTTGTTTAATCACCATTTATTGAAGAGACTATCTTTATTGTATTGCCTTTGCCCCATGTCAAAGATCAGTTGATTTATGATATGTTTATGGGAGTCTATTTCTGGGATCTTTAAACTGTTCATTTGTCTATTCTTTAGCCAATACCATGCTGTCTTGATTGTTGTAGTTTTATAGTAAGTCTTTTTTTTTTTTTTTTGGTGTGATTGTAGAAATTTTTTAAAATATAAATTTATTTATTTTAACTTGAGGCTAATTACTTTACAATATTGTATTGGTTTTGCCATACATCAACATGAATCTGTCACAGGTGTACATGTGTTCCCCATCCTGAACCCCTGTCCTACATCCCTCCCCATCCCATCCCTCTGGGTCATCCCAGTGCACCAGCCCCGAACATCCTGTGTCATGCATTGAACCTGGACTGGCAATTTGTTTCACATATGATATTATACATGTTTCAATGCCATTCTCCCAAATCATCCCATGCTTGCCCTCTCCCTGCTGCTACTGCTGCTAAGTCGCTTCAGTCATGTCCAACTCTGTGCAACCCCATAGACAGCAGCCCACCAGGCTCCCCCATCCCTGGGATTCTCCAGGCAAAAACACTGGAGTGGGTTGCCATTTCCTTCTCCAATGCTCCACAGAGTCCAAAAGACTGTTCTATACATCTGTGTCTCTTTTGCTGTCTCGCATACAGGGTTATCATTACCATCTTTCTAAATTCCATATATATGCATTAATATACTGTATTGGTGTTTTTCTTTCTGGCTTACTTCACTCTGTATAATAGGCTCCAGTTTCATCCACCTCATTAGAACTGATTCAAATGTATTCTTTTTAATGGCTGAGTAATATTCCATTGTGTATATGTACCACAGCTTTCTTATCCATTCATCTGCTGATGGACATCTAGGTTGCTTCCATGTCCTGGCTATTATAAACAGTGCTGCGATGAACATTGGGGTACACGTGTTCTCTTTCAATTCTGGTTTCCTTGTGTGTTTATGCCCAGCAGTGGGATTGCTGGGTCATAAGGCAGTTCTATTTCCAGTTTTTTAAAGGAATCTCCACACTATTCTCCGTAGTGGCTGTACTAATTTGCATTCCCACCAACAGTGTAAGAGGGTTCCTTTTCTCCACACCCTCTCCAGCACTTATTGCTTATAGACTTCTGGATCGCAGCCATTCTGACTGGTGTGAAATGGTACCTCACTGTGGTTTTTGATTTGCATTTCTCTGATAATGAGTGATGTTGAGCATCTTTTCATGTGTTTGTTAGCCATCTGTATGTCTTCTTTGGAGAAATGTCTGTTTAGTTCTTTGGCCCATTTTTTGGATTGGGTTGTTAATTTTTTCTGGAATTGAGCTGCAGGGAGTTGCTTGTATATTTTTGAGATTAATTCTTTGTCAGTTGCTTTCATTTGCTATTATTTCCTCCCATTCTGAAGGCTGTCTTTTCACCTGCTTATAGTTTCCTTTGTAGCAGAAGCCTTTTAATTTTGATTAGGTCCTATTTGTTTATTTTTGCTTTTATTTCCAATATTCTGGGAGGTGGGTCATAGAGGATCCTGCTGTGATGTATGTCGGAGAGTGTTTTGCCTATGTTCTCCTCTAGGAGTTTAATAGTTTCTGGTCTTACATTTAGATCTTTAATCCATTTTGAGTTTATTTTTGTGTGTATGGTGTTAGAAAGTGTTCCTGTTTCACTCTTTTTCAAGTAGTTGACCAGTTTTTCCCAGCACCACTTGTTAAAGAGATTGTCTTTTCTCCATTATATATTCTTATCTCCTTTGTGAAAGATAAGGTGTCCATAGGTGTGTGGATTTATCTCTGGGCTTTCTATTTTGTTCCATTGATATATATTTCTATCTTTGTGCCAGTACCATACTGTCTTGATGACTGTGGCTTTGTAGTAGAGCCTGAAGTCAGGCAGGTTGATTCCTCCAGTTCCATTCTTCTTTCTCAAGATTGCTTTGGCTATTCAAGGTTTTTTTTGTATTTCCATACAAATTGTGAAATTATTTGTTCTAGCTCTGTGAAAAATACTGTTGGTAGTTTGATAGGGATTGCATTGAATCTATAGATTGCTTTGAGTAGTATACTCATTTTCACTATATTGATTCTTCCGATCCATGAACACGGTATATTTCTCCATCTATTTGTGTCCTCTTTGATTTCTTTCACCAGTTTATAGTTTCTATATATAGGTCTTAAGTTTCTTTAGGAAGATATATTCCTAAGTATTTATTCTTTTCGTTGCAATGGTGAATGGATTGTTTCCTTAATTTCTCTATTTTTTCATTATTAGTGTATAGGAATGCAAGGGATTCCTGTGTGTTGATTTTATATCCTGCAACTCTACTATATTCATTGATTAGCTCTAGTAATTTTCTGGTGGAGTCTTTAGGGTTTTCTATGTAGAGGATCATGTCATCTGCAAACAGTGAGGGTTTTACTTCTTTTCCAATTTGGGTTCCTTTTATCTCTTTTTCTGCTCTGATTGCTGTGGCTGAAACTTCCAAAACTATGTAGAATTGTAGTGGTGAAAGTGGGCACCCTAGTCTTGTTCCTGACTTTAGGGGAAATGCTTTCAATTTTTCACCATTGAGGATAATGTTTGCTGTGGGTTTGTCATGTATAGCTTTTATTATGTTGAGGTATGTCCCTTCTATTCCTGCTTTCTGGAGACTTTTTATCATAAATGGATGTTGAATTTTGTCAAAGGCTTTCTCTGCATCTATTGAGATAATCATATGGCTCTTATTTTTCAATTTGTTAGTGTGGTGTATTACATTGATTGATTTGTGGATATTGAAGAATCCTTGCATCCTTGAGATAAAGCCCACTTGGTCATGATGTATGATCTTTTTAATGTGTTGTTGGATTCTGATTGCTAGAATTTTGTTAAGGATTTTTGCATCTATGTTCATCAATGATATTGGCCTGTAGTTTTCTTTTTTTTTGTGGCATCTTTGTCACATTTTGGTATTAGGATGATGGTGGCCCAAAGAATGAGTTTGGAAGTTTACCTTCCTCTGCAATTTCATGGAAGAGTTTGAGTAGAATAGGTGTTAGCTCTTCTCTTAATTTTTGGTTAGAATTTAGCTGTGAAGCCACCTGGACCTGGGCTTTTGTTTGCTGGAAGATGTCTGATTGTTTCAATTTCCATGCTTGTGATGGGTCTGTTAAGATTTTCTATTTCTTCTTAGTTCAATTTTGGAAAGTTGTACTTTTCCAAAAATTTGTCCATTTCTTCCAAGTTGTCCATTTTGTTGGCATATAATTTCTGATAGTAGTCTCTTATGATCCTTTGTATTTTCTGTGTTGTCTGTTTTGATCTCTCCATTTTCATTTCTAATGTTATTGATTTGATTTTTTTCCCCTTTGTTTCCTGATGAGTCTGGCTAATACAGTAAGTCTTGAAGTTGGGTAGTGTCAGTCATCCAAATTTGTTCCTCTCTTTCAATATTGCATTGGGTCTTTTGAGTCTATGCCTCTCTATATAAACTTAAAGAATCAGTTTAATTACCATAAAATAACTTGATGGGATTTCAATCAGGACTTGATA